>NW_023339674.1:26541611-26541820 GCF_004916995.1 Morone saxatilis
AGGAGGGCCCACAACATCATAAAGAACAATACACACCCAAAACACACTCACTTCTGCCGTCAGGCAGGCGCTACAGGAGAGTACTACAGTACAGCCCACACCACCCTCCCCCACACTCAGTCACTCCCACTGTGATGTGATGTCACTCGGCATCTTAAGTGTAACAGTGAGGCACAGAGCACCTTTCTACTCAGGTTTCTTTGTTTACT
>NW_023339674.1:26541845-26542279 GCF_004916995.1 Morone saxatilis
ATATGTTATATTTTAGTTATATTTAAATTTTTATATTTATATTTATATTATTCTATTCTTCTGTTTGTGTGTTGCCTAAGGAAGTCGGGCAAAGTAAGTTTTTCATTGTACGTATAAACCATTGTGTTTCTTATAGTACATATGACAATAAACCTCTTTGCCTTGAGATTTGCCTTGCTTTGCTGTCCTAGGACCCTTTTGAACGCCTGTGGCATAGTCAGAACACCTGCGAGATTTGCGTTGGGACTTGCAGGACCCCAATGAAGTCCTCTATTGCAGAGCAGTCTGAAGCCTGAGCTTATAGATGCCATACTTACTCTAGGGATGACCATACAAATATTTAAGCCAATTAACTATAGGTTCACTATAATATCAGCATAGCTATCTGTAAAGTTATATAGTTACTTTCTTTTTTTTAAAATACTTTATTTATT
>NW_023339674.1:26542379-26545288 GCF_004916995.1 Morone saxatilis
TTGCTAAAATCGTGCTATATAAATGAAGTGGATTGGATTGGATTGGATCAGTTAGAAGCTGTGATGGTAAGATAGTGAGAGGAGGTGAAATAAAAGGTTAAAAAACACTGCAATCGTGGCTCCAAATGGGAACTATTAGAAAGATAAGTGTGGACCAGAAGGACTTCTTTTCAACCAAATTAGCTTTGGTTTTTGAATCAGTTCCATTCAGGACTCAACAGAAGTCAACAATAAATATTTTAATCTAATCTTAGGAATAAAGCGGCCTCCTGTGTGAACTGCCTGTAACTGAATAGGGTCGGCCTACACTGCTGTATTTGAACATCATCATGGTGGTACTTGGAGAGACTGACATTTTCTGAGGTGCTATACTGTAAAGAGTTTGAGAAAACACTGGAATAAACATGTTTCCACCTAACCAAAAAATATACTGTATATATATCTATATCTATGTTTACATCTATCTCTATGTCTATATACATAGACATGTATAGTTTTGCTTTTTAGTGAGTTTTTAGAAAGTTAAACAATTTTACATGGAAGAATCTCCTCAGGCTTTTATGGTTTCTTCCCTCTGTCGGGGAGCTCCGTGACAGATTAAAGATGTCTGTTTTTGAAGTTACTGGTATATAAATTGGAATATATAATCTGTTTCTTTGTTTTTGTTCAATGTTAGACAATGTTTGCATGGCCCGGTGTGTTCAAAGCAAATTAACTGACAAACGTAAAAAAAAAAAAAAAAGGAAAAAAAGTTGCCTGTGAGAGCGGACTGCATGCAGCGTTGTCATGTTTTACAGCAGGGACTCTGTGATTCTGCTTTGATCATCTCTGGGAGGGAGCATGTCTTACTGAGAGAGGCAGAGTGGTGGTCTACCTCAGTCAGGCTGATTTGTGTAAGTGTGTGTGTGTGTGTCAAAACTGCATTACAAATGACATGGAATTCATCCTACAGCGCAAAAATTTACTAATCCTGTGGCACTGTTTTTGCCTAGCTCTGTCTAGCACACAAACAGTTGTTGTGCTCTCTCTCAGTCCCTCACTTCTACCTTACATGTGACTTCCACATTTGTTCTCTTCACATCTGTGGGTCATTTTATGTCAATTTCCTCTCTGGTCCTCTCTCCTTTCAAAAGCATGATCAAAATCAGTTTCATATGTTTTTTAAGATTGCTACGTGAGCCAATTTGTTTTTTACACTGGAAAAAACTAATTGTAAAAGCACCCAGTGATATTAAAGCATAATAACTAACTAGTAAAAATACAGTAATTTTCTATAATTAAAATACAATTTTTTTTTAATTTGACATAAAACCTCATTGTTTGGTCATTTTAATGTTTAATTAGATAAATTTACACATTTGAGTATGCATGTAGTGAGAGAATTTCCCCAGTGTAGGATCAATTAAGTCTATCTTATCTTATTATTTTACGCACTGCTGGCCGTGGGGTGCACAGTACCCTGTCCTATGTAGCGCTCCACTAGTGAAGAAGATGCATCAGTTTTTGCAAGTTGTAAATCCAATAGAAAGCAAGCAGTCAGTACAGAGAAATAATATCCATTACACTGAAAAATTAATTATTTGTGATTAAAATAATTAAAAAATAATGTTTGTTTTATAATGTATTAGTGACCCCCATAGGTGCTCAAAGCGCCAAAACTCAACCGCAATGCCTCTTTTAAGAAATCATGACCCGGTTACTAAAGATAATCCACAGATCTTGTTGTGAGCAGTTTCATGTACGAAAAGTTTTTTTAAGTATATTTTGGGCTTTTTTATTGCCTTTATTATAGTGACAGCTGAAGACAGACAGGAAAGGGGGGCAGAGAGAGGGGATGACACGCAGCAAAGGGTCGCAGGTCGGACTCGAACCCTGGGCCGCTGCAGCAAGGGTCGTCAGCTCCACCCACTGAGCTAACCAGGCGCCCCATTTTTTTTTTTTTTGCGCTTTGAGCAGCAAGTAGAATTTACACTACAATAATACATACAAATACACTACAGGGCTTATAGACATGCAAATTTGGAGAGATGGAAGAGTGATGTCATGTAGCGATGCTACAGGAGCAGTTAGGGGTTAGGTGCCTTGTTTAATGGCACCTCAGCAGTGCCCAGGAGGTGGAGGTCGAACCTTCCATACTGTGTACCATAATACTTAATTCTGCTTAATGGTGGCCCGATGTCCACATACATGGGCATCTATGCTCCCATCAAATTTCATGGCTTATTCTTGTTCAGATATGCATAAAAGTTTGCCATGGCATACAGATTTGACAACAATTAGTAAGAGTAACGATCTACTATGCTGCTAAACATGATGTCTACGTATGTGGACAGAGGGATTTCGTCGTTTTGTTGAAAATGTTAATATGTTAGCAAAAATGTAAGTATAAAAATGTAGCTTGGGAAGATTACAACAGTACAAAACAGATCTAGCATGTTTTATAAATAAATCTACATGAATTTCCATTTGATTTTTCTCGTGATTTTATTTATAGAGTGTATTCCTCTATCAAATGCAGTTGAGTTGTTGTCAATCTTCAAACTCAGAGTTGGAAGATTTCTCTGACATCGATGATGCCATGTGGGATGCTATTTATCAACCCCCACCATGGAAGCAGAGCAGTAGTGAGGAGGACAGTAGTGGAAATGTGGACCCCATTCCACAGCCCACTGAGCCCAGCAGGGGACGTAAACGTCTCCATGGTGAAAATGATGATCCAGGTTCAGACCGTGAGATTGCCAGATCACACACTCCCAGATGTCGTCGTCGGACTCGGCAGGTTGAGGCTGATGGCTCAAACGATGGCCCTGAAGAGCCAACACCAGGACCAAGCCCTCAAGAACAGTCCAAGAAAGGATGTGGAATGCACTGAAGGGCTATTCTGTTGACCTCAAACCTAACCCAGTTTG
>NW_023339674.1:26545388-26546849 GCF_004916995.1 Morone saxatilis
TTTTTTTTTGTGCCGCTTCATAGGATAAAACAAAACCTCTTATCACAACCTTAAAGGCCTCCCACAAAGTTGAGTCTGAAACATCACCTGTGTCGTTAAAAGCTAAATAGTCCTTTATCGCAAGTGAACATTTTTCTAAAAAGATTTTATCATTAAGTAGACTTGGATTAAATCGCCAATTATAGTGGGGTTTTTTCCACCCAAAGTGCATACCTATAGAAACTGGGCTGTGGTCTGAGATTAAGATGTTATGATATTTAGATGACTTGATACTTGCCGTCAGCTTGGAATCGGTCAAAAAATAGTCAATCCTTGTGTACGTGTTGTGAACTTGTGAGAAAAAAGAATATTCTTTCTCTGTAGGATTGTGAATCCTCCAGATATCAACCAGGTTAAGCAACTTCATCAGATTATTTAGCACATTTGTGGAGTCCAAAGGGCTAACTGGGTGGGGTGAAGACCTGTCCTAAAATGCAATTGAAATCACCACCTGCAATCAAGTTGGTTGTTGCTAGGTCAGGTATTAAATGAAAAACACCTCGGAAAAAACCAGGGTTGTCAAAGTTCGGTGCATATAAATTAAGGAAGGTGACATGAACAGTCAAAATAGTACCAGTCACAATTATAAAACAACCATTTGGGTCCGTTTGCGTTGAGATATGTTGGAAGGGAATATTTTTTTTAATTAAAATTGCCACGCCACGTGCTTTAGCTGAAAAAGTTGACTGAAAGATTTGTCCTATCCAGCTACACCTCAGTTTTAAGGCCTCCGTATGTTTAATATGTGTTTCCTGCAAAAACAAGACATCAGCATGTAAATCATGTAAGTGAGAGAATATCTTGGCTCTCTTGGATGGGTTATTTAGACCTCTGACATTCCAAGAAGTTATATTAATGATGCTATTCCCGATATGATCATTCCTTGGGCCGCTCATGACACCCCTACAACATAGATATGCAAGATGCCATTGTATACAATCAAAATAAGACGAGTACAGCATGAACCAAACTGAAAAGAAACACCCCCCAAACTCCCTGCTTTGCCTTCCCTAAAGAAAAGGGGTAATATAAACCCCACATAGCAGCGGAGCTGCTGAGAAAAGAGCCTGTGCATGCAGCAAAGAAGCACAAAAGCAAAAAACAAACTAACACCTTATCCCCTGTCCCAGCCCCTTACCACCCTCCTGTAAATTAATTGTTAACACTGTTTTGAATCAAATAATCAGCAGTCTAGAGCCTATTTTTAAGTTTCCCCCCCAAAAAATTAAGAACAAGAAACATGAGGAATCTTTACCCCGTTTTTTCCCCCTCACGAGCAAATAATGTAATTGTAACGTGTGAGCCAGTCATAGTGACAACAATCCTAAGTAGGCAACAGTGACGTTACACAGACGTCATAACGTTAAGGCCACACAACTGAACATAAACTCTCAGTTCCACAATTATTGCAAAAATATGTCG
>NW_023339674.1:26547024-26549949 GCF_004916995.1 Morone saxatilis
CGTAGGCGGCTGCCTCTTTCGATGATTCAAATATTTTGGTTTGACCAGCGTGAGTGAAAATCAGACGTGCAGGAAACAGAAACCCATGCCTGATACCGGCCTCCTTAAGTTTCAGCCGAACTGCGTCAAACTCCTTACGGTCCTTCATAACCTCTGCTGTGAGGTCCGGAAAGATGCTGATGCGCTGCCCATCGTATTTTAGCGGACCTTCGTTGCGAGCCACCCGGATTATCTTCTCTTTCACGGCGTCGGGGTGTATCCTGGCGATCATGATTCGTGGCTGGTTGCTTGGTGCGCCAACGCAGTGGGCGCGGTCCACTTTAACTCCCCGGGGAAGGCGACGCAGAGGAGTCCTCCTCCGGTGCAGCTATCTGGGCATGGTCGGGGCTGGTCGAGCCAGGTGGGCTAGCGTTAGCAGGTTCGTTCGGCGGATCGTCTACGATCTCTGAAGGAGATTCGAGGGTTTTCTGAGTCAGTTTCTTAGGCTTAACCATTGCTTGAGGTTTTGTAAACGAATTTCACCCTCCAAAAGTGCAAAAAAGAAGTGTTAAATACTTATATCAAGTTGGAGTGGAGGAGCTGGTAAAAAACACAACCTACTACATCGCCGGCTCTCTAGCGCCGCCGTAATATAGTTACTTTCTACAGTATTTCTGAAAAACCATAAAAAAAGACTATAGAACATACAATAGTTATACTATAAAAAAAAAAGTATAACTATAACATCACTATAAGATTAACAACTCAACAGTATAATAGTACAACAGTATATAGTCATTTTCTATAGTCCCTGAAAAAACATAGAAATACGACAGGAATGACTATAGTGATACTTTATAAACACTATAGTGTAATTATAACTTCACTATAAGATTAACATAGCCAACTCAATAGTATTAATATAGTAATTTTCTATAGTGCGTTCCAAAGAAACTGATTTTTTATGGTATTTTCTTCTTCGTCCTAGTGTTTTTTGTAAGGGTCTGCTAACAGGGATTACTTTTACATTAATTTACCACGTTTGTCACGTTTAATATGAACATCTGACATTATATATGGAAGAAAATAATAAAAAACAATATAAGTCCCTTTTAAAGGTCCCCTTGAGTAGGATATATTATCAGAAATAGAATATATTATTGATAGCTATGTTTTCATTAGTGTATAATCACCTGAATATAGGAATCATTGTGTTTTCGTTATGTTAGAATAAGCCGTTTTTATCTACAGACGGCGCGCGTCCCCTTCTGTGGCGTCTGCCATATTAAACCGACATGTTTCTACAGTAGCCCAGAACGGACAAACAATGCCTCTAGGGCCTTTTGCTTTTTTGCCACCACTGTAGTTTATCCTACATGCTTGGAATGGGATGGTGAGGCAAGGACATTGTAATCAGCAGCTACACTGTTAGCTAAGCTAATCTACTCATCATCATGTGTGATAAGGCTTATGTTATGTGCTATAGTAACCAGATCAAGGGAAAATGGATTTATGTTTGGTAATAAGACATTTAAGTTAAGTATATCTGGTTACTTGAATTCTTATTCTGGCAACTTTGTATTTGTTCTTGAGACCACACATCCTTCAACTTGTAAAAGCGTCCATGGTTGCAATACTGTGTGTTAAGATAAAGTCAGTAAAGAAGAATTAACCATATCAGAGCACTCTGTGTTAGAGATGGGATTTACGGCTCTTTGAAGGGAGGCGGATCTTGTGGAGCCATTCCTTTCAAAGAACCGTTCAAAAGACTGGCTCATTTTTATGTTTATTTATTTTTAAGAAGCTAGCCTGGAGGTAACTCATTTTATCCAGGAAATAATCACTGGGACGAATGATAGTGGGATGTCTAAGTTTGAATGATTCTGATCCAAACCTTACCCTAATATATATTGTATTGGTGGGATATCTGATTTTGAATTATTCAAAGGTATTACAATTATAATTTCACTGTCGGGTGTTGGGTTTTTAAGTGGTGATGCAAATTATTTGTTGACCCGGACTTGAAGGAGATATTATTCTGGCAAATATTACACTTTGCTTTACCATTTTTGTTGTCAGAAAAGTGCATCCTGCTGTGTTTTTTTTGGCTCATTTTGTCTTAGACCGCTGCAGTACTGACTACTGAGGCACTCACGTGAAGGCAGTGTGGACAACCCAGATGACGTCATGCGATATTTGCATATTAAATAAGCACCCCAGGTGTACACTGCTGCACTGCTCCCCTTGTGCCAGCTCTCCGTCTCACTAAGTAGCAAATGAGGAGCTTGTGTGTGCATGCTGTGTGAACTGCAACTCGGTCACCATCGTTAGTGTTAAAGAGCCGTTCAATAGATTTGGTTCATTCGTGAACATCACAACTCTATTCTGTGTGTTTTTGCCTACACCCAAGTTGAGCATCACTATTACTTAACCAGCAACTATTCAAAAGTACTTAATGCTAGCACAGCACCAAGGTAACTATATGTCACACTAAAACACAGTAACAGGCCCAATGTTAATCAGTCTATTCTTGTCAATATTGCAATGTTAGCAATGCAAATCTCCTATAATCAGGGCTATTAGCAATTTAAGTACATGAGGCAGTGAAGCGTTAGGGTTAGGTTGTGTAATAATGTATCCAGGATGCATTCCTCCTCCTCATCAGTCTTTGTCAGCATACACTGTCTTTATAGATATATCACAGCGCTGACACTAGAGATCTGTCACGTCAACTTGAGTCCAGAGCACATTTTATTTTTATTTTTGCTGCCTTTGCCACATACCACTGTCTTTTCAGAGCCTGTCAAAACACTTTGTTCGTGCCATTCACCATTACTTGAACCTCCCCTGCCTACCTGTCATACAATTGATCCTTCCTAAGCCCCACCCATTTGTGGAACCTCTGTCAGAACGTCCTCCTTTCCTGTACTTAGATATGCTATGTGC
>NW_023339674.1:26550049-26552955 GCF_004916995.1 Morone saxatilis
TGCGGATTTTATTCAATTAAACATACAGCACTGTACACAAGAATAGAATGGTAAAATAATTATTTTTTTTTAGTTTGATTCATTTAACCCCTTACCCCAAACAATGGCTGTTCAATCACAGCTTAGCAACCCTAAGAAGCTTTGGAAGCTTCGTTTCCATGGGGCTGAAGAAAAGTGAAACGTGGATACTAGATGTCTGAAGAGCTTGGAGGGTGGTGTCTTTTTTTAGCCTTTACAAATACAAACTAGCAGAGTGCAGCTCTCCATGAGTCAACAGATCCTGAAACACCTACTGTAATTGCCACTACAACTACTGATAAACAACCAGTGGAGATTTGCAAAGTTTTGAACACAAGTTGTTTTGCATGGTATTGTCTCAGATATCAGATTAAATAAATAACATCTGTTTAAGAACACATATTTGAGCTCACAATGCCACAATTTCTACCCCTGGACACTGAACTGTGTTATACTTAATAAGAAACCGTTAAATGGAAAGTAATCAAAATTGTCTTAATTTAAACACCCCGCCTCCAGGTCAGAAATCAGTGTTTCTTCTATGTTCCCTACATTGTGCTGTGTTGAATGGCCTGTCTGTACAGAGTTTGACACTAGAAGAATGTTTTCACATTCATCTGCTGAAAGTGGAAAGTTTCTCTGTGCTCATTGAAAATCAGATTTTAAGAGGTGGGTCTTACCAGCAGGATTTGTGACATCACAAATAGTTTGTGAATATACATACAGTATATATAATTATATAATTATATTATTGTGGCACATTAGTAAAGCATTGAATAGAAATATTTAATGGTGGCATTAGAAGTCAATACATAGTTTTATTTTCAAATCTTCAGACATTTCTCCAAATGTCTTCTCTAAAAGTCTAAAATGTGGCCATAACAGATCATTTACTTATGTATGTGCTTATTTCCATTTTTATATATAACATTGAGGAGGATCTATTGTCAGAGATGGAATATAATATTCATAGGTACGTTTTCATTAGTGCATAATCACCTGAAAATAAGAACCATTGTGTTTTTGGAATGAGCTGTTCTTATCTACAGATGCCGCAGGTCGCCATGTTTCTACAGTAGCCCACAATGGACAAAACAAACACTGGCTGTAGATAGGACCTTTTCTCGAGTTTAGCCACTATAAAATATCACATCTCGTTCTGATGCGTTCTGATCATCAAATACTGATGCGAGTGGTGTTCACTTGGTTGCAACTGCAACTTAACTGCTAGATGCCACTAAAAAAATGAAACTATACAGTAAACTGGCCTAATTTAACAAACCAGCAGACAGAACAAAGAAAATATCAAGCTCACATACTATATATCCTCACAAACAAAACATAATAAAAATCCTTAAATGCATAAATAAATAAAAAAAAACATAAAAAACATACCCAAATCTACACCTGCAGTAGAAAAAAAAAAGTTTAATAATTGGATCAGCTAGATTACATGTATTTGTTTGGACAATTATTTGTGTGAAAATGTCGCCAACTGTCCTCCTTTCTTTCCCAAGCACATTCCTCCATCAGCTCTCAGTCTCCTCTGACTGCACTAACTCTCACAATGTGTGGGTGGCCAGTGATAAAAAGTAGGCTCCTCAGCACTGCTGCAGTCAGGATCTCATTCTGTGTGTGTCTCCCTTGAGATTAAGCAGTCATGAATCCAGGGCATTTATTAGAACAGGATGTGTAGAAATACACGTCTATGTAATTGGATACGAGTGCGTTTTCTCAATCAGCAGCCGCGGTAATATCGAGCTGAACGTTATGAAGGGCATACTAACATTTCCAACTGCCAATCACTAGCTTTGCTAATATTTCTCCTGTGAAGAATGAAGACCATCAGGGATCGTAGCTCTCTTGAATGCCAACACAAACAGCAGACAAAATGTCTTGATGGTGATTGTTTCTAATTGCAGAGTGATGCTTCCTAAGCGCAAAAACATACATGAGCATATTTAAAGCACAGATTTATGCATATGTGCACATCAACATGCACACACAATGGTAAGAGGTCTAAACTGGAGATGAAAGAGTGCACAGTCTCCCGTGGGCCGTGTTTCAACATGCAAAGACGCCCCACTCTTCCGCGCATTTACTTGTTTAATTTGCATATTTAAATCTGGCTTTAATAGGAAAACGGCGTGTGGAACATATACGTTTGAGCCTTTCACATGTGTTTGCTTAATTCCCCCGCGGTCCCTCTCGCAGAAATGAGGGACAGAGGCAGATGACAGAGGAGGAGAGGAGCACTGCGAGTTGCAGTGTAAAGGGATGGATGGCAGGGATCAGAGTGAGAGCTGGGGTGGGCTGTAATTGATGTGTTTGTGTCTGTGCAAAGAAATGGAATTCCACTGCAGTTGATCTCGTTTGGCACTACTCCAGAGAGCTGGAGATTCACACATGGAAGGATTCAAAGACGGGTTCTGGATATGATTCATACACACTCGGCACACACACACATACTAAATACAAAGACACAGGAACGCATACTGATATTCTGTCCTCCCACCATGCGCTTATTCCCACAGAAATCAACCATTAAAGTACTGCATTTCTGGTTTTAATGAGCTTAAATAGATTGAAATTATTAATTAATCACTGTCCTTATGTAATTATAGAAATTAATGCTATTTTTTTACAGCTGGATTAGTGCTAGTTCTTAGTACACATATTAATAATTAAATTAAACTTCCCACAGGTATATCATTTATTTAATAGATTTATTTAATATAAAATGTACATATTGTTTTGTAAATATGTAGTGTTTCTGTGTCAAAATAATATTAATAGTAGAGTCCTATAACAACTTTAGTCCCTCCGAAATTGATAATCTTGTTAATAGTGCTGCAGGCTCACTACGATCAACATTAGATTCTATCGCC
>NW_023339674.1:26553055-26555466 GCF_004916995.1 Morone saxatilis
TCTGTTATGAATTGGCCCTATACAAATAAAATTGAATTGAATTGAATTGAATTGAATTGAATATTTCCTCCCTCTTCCACACAGCGTGTAGTTTAGGACAGTTTCATCACTATGTCCCTTTATCAGAACTACATTACACTACTGTTTTGCATTACATTAATTAAGTGCAAGATTGACTTTACAGCTGGCTGAGCTGAGTAAAGCGAATTTGCCTGCTTAATCTTGAATAGGGGGGCAAATTTCTTTTGTAGCACAATTCATACACAAAGTGCTCTAAAGACATTTAAACCCCTCCAAGGCCCCACCCCTTTTTGCTCTGTATTTTAATAACAGTTCAGCGAGCCTCTGTCAGAAAATAAAAGTGGTCAACTTCCTCCTATTTCTCTGGACTTAGATTATGCTACTGTGCCTAGGTAGTCTATGTTGAAAAGCAAACCATATCCGTTTTTCCCCTTTTGAAGATGGTTAAAAGATAACAGCTACATATAGTCACATCTTAAGTGAGCTAAGTTAGCAAAAGGTTAGCTACTAGCTAACAATTTAGGTACATTAGCTTGCTAGTTAGTCAGTGTTTTGCTGACAGTAGTAGTAATAACCTTCAGTCTATGTCATTGAGGTACACAAGCACATTGTCATTGTCATTGTTATATATAGTAAATCACTTCAGATATAATCTTGGCTCTCATTTACATAAAAAAAAACATATTTAATCCCATTAATTTTCTTTGCTATTATTAGTGCAGTATTTCTGCTGTATTCCTTGATTTGTGCATTTAAAATAAGCATGTACACACAATACTGACACACACACAGTGTGTCTCACAGTGACAGGTCTCACGGGACAGGTGACAGCGACAGGCACAAAACAGGAAAAAAAAAGGTTGGAAACCACTGCCTTAATGTGTACTAGTTAGAACATTTAAGGAGCTTTCACAATGATACAACTGTGAATAGCGGTGTTCGTGTTAGTCATTCATGAGTGTGAGTATTTTATTGACAACAAACTCAATTTCATAACAAACCAGCCATGGTTAGATCACTCATTTAATTTGACTGCACACTATTTGAACTTTGTACAGATCAAACATTATCAAAGCAACAATAAGCCATTATGTTCCCTTAAATGCATCTCATCTTGCTGAAGTGGTGCAATGTAAGAGCAATTATGTGTTCAAGTCCTCGATGGTCATTGCCTGTGCACCTCTGCTTGATCCTGATCTTCCATTAGAGGATGCGAGCAATGCTGCTTCAGGTGGTTGTGCAACACAGCATACATGCTATATTTGAAAACTCTTAGTTAAAGCTGATGTAGGTAAGATTTAAAAAAAATAACTTTTTGTCAAATTTGCTATAGTTTTCATTATATCCTGACAATAGTACATGAGACAGATAATCTGTGAAAAAAATTCAGGTTCCCCCTAGTGCTCCTAATGGAATTTGCAAGAATTAAAGCAGCGGTCTGTCTGAGGTTTTTTTAATTTTGTTATGAATTAGCACTATACAAATAATATTGAATTGAATTAAGATTTAATCCACCGGGATTGAATGAAAAACACCAATCAGAGCCAAGAATGATAGTTGATTGAGCCTCCTTCCCAAGTTGTCAGATACAATTGCTTTAGGACCTGGGAATGAGACTGAAGTCTCTCATAATAGTTCATAAAAGTTCTGCACTGGCTTCGGTATCCACGGAAACGGGTAAAAAATATGTTTATAAAAATTCATATATTCAATTCTTAATATTATTATGCCTAATCAGCCACCTCTCTGAGGAAACATACAGCTGTAACAGGACAATGCTGCGCCAGTTGACAACACAATCCGCCAAAACCGGCTGACAAGACAAGGATGCTATAACCCAGTTAGCAGTACAGTTGTGTACAGGGACATCAGATCATTTGAAATACAGTTAGTAGCAACAGTTGGTGATTGATTCAGCCAAACAGATAATTATAATTTCAATTCATGACACTGTTACACAAGTAAAAATATGACTGTGTGTAGCATGTGTGTTTAATCACTGGTACCTTACCGTACCTTACCATGGGACTTTATTTAATGGGTTGGGATTTGACTTGGAGGTAATTGCAGGTAACAAGTCGGTTTTGGTCCTTTGTGGCTGCGGGAGGGGTTTACAAAACTGGACCCATGGCCTCCCGAAAACCTCAACTATCCCTTTAAAATATACTTTTTTAAACCTTTGATTCAATTCAATTCAATTCAATTTTAGAATTACAGAAGTTATCTCAGGACACTTTTCAAATAGAGCAGGTCTAGACCAAACTCCTTATAACATTGTAGGGGATACACTACTTAATAATAAAGATAATTAATCACTGAAGATTAATAATACACTTGTAAATGGGGCACCACCTCCGTTGTTTAGCTACTGGAATAATCCGGAGGAAATT
>NW_023339674.1:26555491-26564631 GCF_004916995.1 Morone saxatilis
GAAATTATTCCCACAGATCTAATCAAATCAATTTAAATTTATTCTCTTCACTATTCTATATTCAATCTCATTGTTTCTAAAGTTAAATAATTTCTTTTACGCACATTCCTCCGAATTTCCCCCGCATAAAATCAAACCTGCACCGCCCAAAGACTATATGTCTTTATATATGTTTTTTCAACCTCGGATACTTAATGCAGAGATAAATACAGCTTGAAATGATAATGCAAACAACTTGACAACACCAAGTACGTAATTATAAGGTGAGGCCAAAGTATGTATATGACTATAATTAACTTCTATGTGGTGATTCTACGAGACCGATGGTGGGATTTTGTAATGATTGGCATAGTAAAGAGAGTTCTTATAATACTTTCCGCGAGAGAGACAAATTTAGAACTACCAAGAGGCCCTAATTTTGAATGAATTCTCTAAAACTTAAGATGTTGGTAACTCGAAGCCAACTTACAGACAGAACACCAGCTCTTCCATTTCGGAATGTCTCGTGAAAATCCAGCGGTGTATAGCAGATTTCAGCCCTACTTTGTTTGTAGAGATAGAACTTCAGGACCTTCTCTCCTCGGCTTGGTTCTGCTTAGGCTGCGGTCGTTCAGGATCTCAATAGGTCCACACACAGTATCGCAATCGACCCGGCACCGAACTGCTCGTTCCAGAAACGGCCCACGGTGCGGTCGTATGCACTAAGTGACAGCGTGTTGAGGCGCTAAGGTGGCTCGCTGCTGGAGAATAATATCTTCATTGTTCCGGTCAGGAAACGTTTACTGTAACGTCTTCCTCTGGTTGCAGCCTGCAGAACTTACTGCGATGTCACTTTTGGCCTGATAATACAGTAGTCTTTTAGGAGATGGCATTGCGTCATCAACTCCGTTGTTCTACCCCACTATTCTTGCTCTTGTACGAAAAAACTGATAGACGAATAGTAGGTACCCTGAGCTATGGACAATAAGCGCTAACAGGCGCATCGGAGAAGGAAGAATGGATTGGATTTAAGATCGGCATACTTGAAGAAAGATCCGCGCGAAGTCCAAGACCAGAAAGACAAGTGCTGGCTGGGCTGCAAGAAGAGAGGTAGATGAGCCAGTAGGGGAGCCCAAAGGAAAAGCATGCACATAGTGATAAAGAGTTGGGTCGACTAAGACTTTTCCTGAATTGACTAACAAATGGCGTTAACATCCTCGCTAGTCAATATTTATCCAAGAGTATAAAGATTTAATCTACAACTTTTTCGTTAGAATAAGCGACATATATTTATAGATTAAATATAATATAAGTATCTATCAATTCTCATCCAAATAACTTACAAAAGTTATGAAATAACTATAAATTGTTCGTGTCTTATCTTCACTCAAATAAGCATTATAGATTAACTACCACCTGAAAGTTAGCCAATTGTAAGCATAAGGCATGGTGGATCTTTCATCCCACATGAACATATCCCAACCAGAGCGAGTTGAGGCCGTGCAAATGCAGTTTAAGTACAAACAACAATGTTTGGGTAAAACATTTTATAAGATGGTAATAAGTCCTTCACTTCTAAAATAATTATATATAATATAAAAAATATTCACTTCCTTATATAACTGTCTGTTATTGCCTTCATGTATTTGATTCAAAAAGTGTGTCGTGTCCTCATCAAAACAGAATGTAGTTAGCTGTGAAAATATATTATCTTAAAATATTAGTACTTTCGCTACGAAGCTAATATAATTCAAAATACTACACGTGTCGCAAAAGAGGAAATAAAGTAAAGTACTATTAAAAGTAAAGAATGAGAGGCAAAAAATAAATGGATCTGTATAAAAGAAGATAAGAAGAAAGAAGTATAGAGAGAAGTTAAACGGAAAAAGTGGCGAGAGAACCCATTAGTTTTATCGTCTTTCTATTATCTGCTTTTTCTGGAGCGCGAACTGGACGAGAGAGTTCACTGACCATTGTGTGAGTCACTCCTCTGGGTGTTTTTCCACTGTTGAATTAACGTAACTTTAATAACTTACACCTATCGTAGTTTTAATAGTTTCGAGATCGTATCGGATTCAACCTTCACAGAACCCACCATGACATAATACAATGTTTACATGTTTGAACAAACTCTAAATGAATTATAGATAAACAAAGTCTCGTTTGAAATATACTTACGCGCTATACCAGAATCTTGACTCAAAAGCGTGTGGCAGCGTGGTGGCTCCATCAACATTCAGACATTTATATACAGTGTATATTCAACCCTAGTTATAACTCTGAAGGACCCAGAACAGGAATCAGACAAAACAATTACATTTCTGCGGACCTCCATCTCATGTCTGGTATGGCCCAATTGTTAAGTTGTAGGAGGAGGAGATGAAAAAGATGAGGATCCTAACCTTCTACCAATCCGTGTACTAAAAATAGAGAACACAGAATGCCTATGTCACTTACGCAGAGCTCGTTTCTGCTTAGCAGCTATTTGGTAACTTGCCAGGCCTTGCTGCCACATAAGAAACATCTAATATCACTCCCTACGGAAAGAGGAAACGGGCGGCAGAATGCAGATTGTGGATTCCAAAGGGTCTCTTCTCATGGAGTAGATTCCCTCTCAGATAAGAAGAGATGGTTAACTACAGGCGACACGAGAGATCTAACCCTATTAACAATCAAAAGGCACTTAATTACACACACTCTTGTAAGAAACAACATTATGTTCCAAAACCTGAGTGAGAGAAGTCCTTTAATCTGTGGAAAGAGAGCTGCAGTATAATAAAGATGAGGTGGATGACCACTCGATTAATACCAGATGAGTGTATCGAGGCAGAAGACAGGCCTTCTTCACCTGTCGAAAGGCGCTTGGCACGGCAAAAGTCTTATCTCTTCCCTGGGTCAGAAAGGTCAGAGAAAGGGCTTTCTCAACTCTCCTGTGGAACATAATCACCAATAATACGACTAAATTGTTGAATTAAAAGACGAATAAAGCCGTCTCTTGTAGAGGAAGACGACGGACAAGTCCTACACATCTTACAGAACCCAACACCCACATGAGCAAGCACCTTGAGCCGACCAGGTGGGGCAAGGGAAAAAGACTGAGGCCTTTAAGAGGAAAATCTTAGGACAGACCCTTCGGCTCTAGATGGTGTGTCCTGCCCCGACCAGTTGTACGGTGACAGAGTTGAGAGAGAGCGAGGAGGAGCGGAGCGAGAGCAGAGAGAGAAGAGAGAGAGAGATGAGGAGGAGAAGACAGACAGGTGCACAAAAGCAAACAACAGTTAGCAAAACCTCTACACTAATAGTTAGTGACTGAAGATGATGACGACCCGACAAAGCACTCTCTGCCAGATGCATTAATGGATTATTAATGTTTTAAAGTAATACGAGTTATTAAAGATATATTCTTCAGATTGTTTTGTACCTATAATGGGAAATTGAATGCTATTTTTGAGTAACTTAATTGCAATGGGTCGGTTGTTATTCCTTTGTACATCTAGTATGATGGTGTAGTATGTGGATGCTTCTGGTGATAGATCCTTTTTCGGAGTTACGTTGGGTAGAATGACGAACTTAATGGTATTTCTTGGATACCACGTTCTGTTTCAAATATCTGTTTTCCCTTTATTTCAGTTTTTAGCATGTCTTGGTATACACAGAATGTTATGTTATGTTATTGGTTTTATTTAGTTTAGTCTGTGAGTGGCAGTGTTTATTTAAACGATGGTTTTTTATGATATGCGGAATTTTGATGAATATATACAGACGGTTTAATATTGTCATGGTTTTTATAATAGAACTATGTTTATATACATAGTCAAATATAGTATTTCCATCATATGTTTGAATGAGTTTTTGTATTGTCCTCTGTTTTTTATTATTGGTAGGCATCAGACTGTAAATTTTTATTGTCTGAGTTTGGTATGTTTGGTTATGTTTGTACAAAGATACAATATTGTTATGGCTTGGCAGCCATTATGCATATGGACACATGGACACTGGCAGAATTAGCTGAGAAATTCGCAATTGAAGTGTTTTTGATTTGGTATTGTTCAGGACAGTTTATGAAGTTGGAATTTTGTTTTTTACGTTACTTTTTTCTCTCCATGGAGTTGAGTTCTTTTATTAGTTGCCGGTATTCTGGTTATTTATCAAATCATTTGCATGTGGTTTTTATGATGTTGAGTATGGCATGTAGACATTGAGGGTTATTAATATGGGAAGGGTGATGCCCGGTTAGTTATTTTAGGCAGTGATGAGAGATATTCAGAATTAATATGCCAGGTATTGGTATATCATGGGATACTTATTTGTAAATGGTTCAATATTGGAATATATCATGGTTGATCGCGGGTGTACTGTGTAGAAAACGAGTAAATGGTCGATAACCTGTTATGGCGTGTTCTCATATTCCCAAGTTTGTTATATTATTATATTTGTTGTTTTGCCTGTACTTTGTTATCTGCCAGTGCATATCGTATCAATAGGAATCTTTATAGCCCAAATTATTAATGATGTAGTGACCAGAAAAGATTTCATCTAGAATGATGAAAACTGTAGTTGCGAAGATGGTCCCTTATTTTCCAATCCGCTGTACGCTGAATGTCAATTGTCCTCTAGATGAATTGTATACGCCACGCGTATATATGGAGTAACTGCAGTTTACAGTACCCCACAGGCCTGAAATTGAGAAGTGATTGGACTGAACCACCTTGCATGTGGAAGGCAAACTGAAGCGAGAAAGACAGTCTTGTACCATTTGAGAAGCTTGACAGAACCTAGCTAGGGTTTTGTTTTGGCCAATTTTGTCTCTGTCAAGATAACATCGAAAATGACGCTGTTGGCCAGACATGTTCCTAATTGTTCACTTCTTGTGTTTAATCGGAGTGTAGCGGAATTGATATTCATAGAGTTTAAAAATTAAAATGACATGGTTTATATTGTGGTGGTGTTGCGCACCTGGTTGAAACGGCCTTGGTAGGAGATGGACGGGTGATCGGCATGAAAAACGGCCTCTGAGCATTAGAATCATGGAACCGCGCCAATTTAGATGCATGTCATGTCTCGGCGGCTCATTGCCACATTACAAACTCTTGCACATTCCATTACATTATTCCTTCTCTGTAAGAAGTGAAGATACTGGGTGGTAGTAATCTCTAGTGAGTTGCGTCCTTACAAGTGAGAGAAGCTCTCCCTCTCTAGGCTGGCATGGTAAGGAAGACAATGGTCCTATCAGGAAGCGAAGAGGACAAAGAACGGTCAGCACTGTAAGCGTAAGCAAATGGTGGAAGTTGAAATATATTTAAAAAAGGCCTAGAGAACACGCGTCAATCTCTATTAACTTTAATAGATCACATTGACCAATCCATCAGTTCTTACTATCCTCTATTGTCCTATATTATGTATAATCTATGCTCATAAAGGGATAGTTCTACTTTTAGACCGAATCATATGGTCTAATAAGTTTCTCAAGGCGAAGGATCATATTCATCATGCATCATAGGGTTAGCTCATGGGTGGTGGCATGTTGTTAATAGGTTGCGACCATAAATGTAACGTGCGCAATAACATTATGTCTAACGGGTTGTAGACTAATCTTTACTGATTATAAAAAATTAAATCCAGTCGTTCGTCTGCAGGGCTTTGCACTAGCACCCGCCTGAGCAAGAAGAATATCAGAGTGTTGGGGTCCCAATCTCACATGTTCCCTTCCTCCCTCAAAAATAAAAGATATCATAAGTTTCATCATATTGTCCTCATCCGTTTAAATTGCCACACAACTTACTGTAATGTCTGCTCAGAGGTTGAACGCAAATCTCTGCTTTCAACTAATTTTCTTGGTCTCTCTCGCAATTGCCTACTCATCCATGCCCCTTGAATGCTCCCTCGCTTAGTCTCATGGAGCGGATGCGAAAGTGGAAATGCGAGGCTGTGCAGACCTGAGATAAGGCATTACAGCCGGGGAATTTATACCCATGGCAGCAAGCACCGGTATTAATACGCTCAATTACATCACCAGCAGACGAGTGAATTGGCACTTTCATCTTTTTTGGTGTCTTTCGCATGCTGCTGCTCCCTCAACTGATAATAAACACTCCTATATTTAGGCAAAAAAGGCCGCTCCTGCCATGCTCGCACACAGCACAGGTCTTACTTTCTCGTGGGTGCTTTTTTCTCGCTCTATACGCCATGATTATTTGGATAAGTGAAAATGTATTCATGGTATCACATACAGCTTCGACATATTTTTTATATGTCTATTTGGCTATTGTGCTCAGTCATGAATTTCTCCTCAGTATAAAGCATACTAAAAACTTATAGTTCCTTTAAATACTCCTAAGTGAGATTTAAGCTAATACCAGGTTAGCTAATAAGGTTATGATGAAATAAATTGGCCTATCGCGCAATACAAGGATCTTTTAACAATTTGTACTTAATAATTGTATTTGATTGTTGTCTCTCTAATGTTAGGTTATTCTCTAATTAAAGGCAACTTTGACCTCTCTCGTCTTTATTAAGTCATGTGCATGTCTGCAGCTTGACCCTTTTTCCAGGCACAGCAGACCAACTTCCCACAAGCCTGGACTTCAAGGAGTCATATGTCTGTGTTACTTTTACCACAGACGTGTGTCGTGTGACATCAAGGTGTAGCCAGTATAACTGCAATCAGTCACAAAGATTCCATCAAGGCTACCAGCACCGACCTGAATGGGCTGTATAGGAACAGCAACAAGCTCAGGCTCCCGCTCAGCTCTGTCAGGGAGGAATTCATGGTGGCATGGGCATGAGAACACCTGCAGTATGCCGGATCGAGGGAGACCAAAGTGGGCAGTGGAGGGACTGCTGTGAGGACGGAGAGCAAGTGGAGGGTGGCCGATGGAGTCCAGCAGGCAGAAGCTCAGCTGAGGGTGCCTTGATTGAGTGGGAAAAGACGATAAAGTGGAATGTCACTCCCCTGTCCATCCAATGTATTCACATAAGGCAAAGTATGAACACCTGAAGGCTTCCTGTGTTCCAAGAAAGAGACCCATTCTAAGAAGCTGCTCCAAGGCACTGGGTGAGAGGCACTATCGCTGGAGACACGACCAGTTTCTTAAGTCCATTGCTGAGACAATCAGCAAGGAGATCAGTAACAGTGACTGCTCAGTTAGTTTGCTTTCCATGCCATGACACTGGGCAATGACAGTTGACATGAAAAAGCAGTGGAAGATTCCAACACACATTATCCAGTCCTTGTTGTGACCAGACATCATCTTGGTTTCTAAGAAGACAGCTGATCTTATGTGAGCTAAATCTGCCCTGGTAGGAGAGAATGGAGGAGGCGCAAGAGAGGAAGTGGGCAAAGTACCAGCAGCTGGTAGAGGACAGCCGCAGGAATGGATGGCGGTTGCGTCCCAGTAGAGGTGGGTAGTCGAGTGTTTACAGGTAATAGCATTATCAAGCCTCTTGGTTGAAAAGGGGTGACTGGTGAAGGCATTAGAATGCCACTTGAACACAGGCCGAACCCTGATCAACCTCAGTTGGATCGCCCGGACACCCAATTACTCCAGGATACAACAGTAAAGATATATTCAAATATGTGAATCAGAATGTATGCATGTGAGAACTGTTGAATAAACTGTTTTCATGACAGTGTTACAAACAATTTAGTTGGAACTGAAATGCTAACTGTGAGCCAGGCCTTATTGGCCAACATCAGTGTCGGACCCCACTAATGCTTTTGTGGCTGAATCTTCTGTCTTGCTACAATATGAAAGAAAAAGTGGTAGCATCTGTAGTCAAATCTGGTTTTAGTTTGTTTAACTTTATCATTCTGGCCAAAGTGATAAAAGATTCTTGCTCTGAAGCTGGACATTAATTCTATCTAAATCAAAACAATTTTCCTGCTGAAGTCTGGTCATTAATCTAAAAAGTAGCCGTATTTCTTTTATCCTGCAAAGCAGTTCAACACAACCAACGCATAACTGTCACCCACACAAAAGTGTCTGTGATTCAGATAATGATAATGAGTGACTATTCCCACTGCCTGCTGATTTCCTAGTCTATGACTCAGAAGAAAAGCAGGCTTTCACAGATGGGGAGGCTTCTTTCAGTCTAGGTGTGTTGTTCTTTTTGGTTGTGAATGGAATTTTAGCTTACAGGTTGTAACCCATTAGCACCATAAGCTTTGTTTCTGATTCATTGCTGTCCCTGATTCACTGTTGCAATCCATCCTCACATCTTCAAGGATCAATGATTAAAGTAAGTGTCTCTTCTAGATCTGCGCTCTGTTGACTTGGAGCATGGTCCACCCCACGAGGAACCTGGATGTTGATGGAGCAGATCTCTGTAAAGATGTGACCACAACAGTCTCTGGTTTCCAATTTTGTCCAGACCGGACATTAGCCAGAAGCAACCTTAAGTCCAAGCTAGGCCAGCATGGCTTCTATTCCGCCTCTCTTCCTCTCCTCCTGGGGCGACAGTACCCGCTGTGGTGGGCTGCTCCTGTCCAGTCGATCTTACTCAAGGTCTGCTGCTCTTTAATTCAAACCTAACATTTCCTTTTCTGATGACTGAGGGCTATTTTGGCTGCAGCATCTGAATATGCAGCTGTTGGCATAGTCAAAATCTCCTGGTCCAGTTTGTTTGAACAATTTTTATTTAGCCATTTAAAATCAAATCCAATCAGACATCATTCAATGAAGCAGAAATGACCATGCATAGCAAACAAATACAAAATCTTGATCTAAAATAGTTATTGTATGAGGTTATACAAGGTCATTGCTGTAAATTAGAATCAGTTTATGTCCTAAAACTGGTTTTATGTTTGTTGAAATGAGACAGGCTCGCTCTAAAACACAAAGCTGATCTTTTCCTCTTCTGTCACCAATCAAACTAACAAAGAGACCCAACTGTGATGGAAGGCAATGGCTCATGCTGTTTACGTCATTCTCTCTTGTTCTCACAGTTTAGAAACATTTTCATCTCGGTCTCACACAAACACACACATGCTTTGTTTTGAGAACTGGAAGGTATAAAACTACATTAATGTCTACTACCCACTGCAAGGTTTAAAATATATTTAAAAATAAAGAAAACATATTTGTTGTTTGATTGTTATCCACGTCGGCACACCCGATTACGCCAATCGGAGGTCACTAAAATTAATGTGGAGTCGGTGTGTA
>NW_023339674.1:26564731-26569876 GCF_004916995.1 Morone saxatilis
TTGAAAAGTGTCGTGAGATAACTTCTGTTATGAATTGGCGCTATACAAATAAAACTGAATTGAATTGAATTGTTAAAAGAACAGCACCAAAAAAAGTCAGGCTTTTTTGTATCAAACCCTCAAAGGTTGCTTTAACTGGCCTTGTTACCAGAGGTTACCTTTGCGGCACTGACCCACTTTCTGGCTGCAAAGGGTTGTGGAAGCCTCCATGCAGATAAAGCCAGCTTGTCAAAAAATTAGAAAGCTACTGACAAAAATCTGAAAAGCTCCCTTGGCTATTTTGCATGCACTTTTATGATGGTCCCTAGCTCAAGCCTGTTACTTTACTACCTACTGCCAAGTCAGGCAAAGTTTTCAAAGTGCAAGGCTCAATGTCAGATCACAAGTTAACGGCTGTGCAACAATAGTCAAGTTTTACTCTGCACTGTTAAACAAATTTGGTGAAAAGTGATTTATTTTATTCAAAAGACAACAATCACCTGGGAAGGAAGTATTTTAAGAAGCCCCCTTAATTACCCTACAGATGTCCTATTATCAGGGATAAGTTGGGGCCATTCACCAAATCACTAAATAAGTAAAATACACAAAAATAAACCATTCATTACCTGTATCACCACATAAGTAGTGTATCTTTTTTATACTGATTTTATTGTATTCCCTTACAATAATCACTTTCAAAGACAAACATATAGAAACTGTAAAATAATAATAATTGCGAAATTGGGCGGGAAAATAATGTATGGGTGTGATCCATGTTTCCATGTATTACAGCTGTTATCCTTCCATATTTCTGGTGGTATTTAGATTCAGCTCACTCTCCCAAATGGTAAATGTATTGATTTTCTGACTCCTAGATTCTTCTTTTTGTATTCACCCTATTGTATGTTCTTATATATTATATGTTATGGGTGTGTCTGATTTGCTGTTGTAAAAAGATTCTCAAATGTCTCTATCTTATTGTATTGGATCGGTGTGTTCTTTATACATGTTTTCATTTTATTTAAATACTTAGTTGTCATTTTAGCAGATGTAAGGCTGCTCCAATATACCCCGATTTGTTGGATTCCATTCATTTCCACTTTGTTACTGAACCATTGCACAGCCAGACAGTAATTGCTTTAATCAGAACAGCATAGTAACAACTGATTCATATCATATATATTTTTATTTAGTTTGGTTTGTGTTCAAGACGAGGCAAGAGAGAGCACCAACAAAACAAAAACAAAAAAGGGATAGAAGCACAGATAACAGCTTAATTAAGAGGCGGTAGCAGATTAAAACACATTTAGATTTTCTGACTGCATACAGTACATGTGAGTAGTTGTATGTGAGTGTATGGGATTTGTGGGTATATATATTACATGAGTTATAAGTACTGTATGCATAATTTGCTTCTTTTTTGATATTTTACATATGTGATATTCATTTTATTCAATTAAATATATTAAATCAATGTGGCGCTCTGGCTGAAAGGAGGCGTTTCTGTTTGGACAGAGAGGCATTGGGGTGGACCCAGCACAGGACAGGTTTTATTTATTTGTTTATCCATTCCACTAATCTATTCTCCCTTTCCTATTTTTTCCGTTTTTGATTTCTTTTTATGCTCTTCTTGAAGACTGCTTTCCAAGCTAATTCTTTGTATGTCTGTTTGTCTTTGAATAACACAAATGCTATAGAATTTTTCCTACAAAGACATTGTTGTCCTGGAATTGCCCATTTCTTTTCCTTCAGTAGGTTTGCATTTGTTCTGCAACCATTTCACTGCAAAGTCAAACATCATATCTTTAACTTAATCCTCAAAAACATTTGGAGTCACTCATTCCCATGAATTAAACCTAACTGGAAATTGGATTGTTGAAGTAATAACTCATTTTATTTATTTATTTGTGCAGTATTTTATGTATTGTTTCCCATTGACTAATTTTCATTAAGCTGACTTTATATCATAACAAGAATGTAAGCTCCATTGACTATGGTCATTGATATAAAATTGCTGATTCATTTTTGTTAGTATTTTAGTTTATAAATCATAATATGCGCATAATATGAATCCAAAAGATTTGATGTTAGTCACATAAAAAACAACCAGGCTATTGTTAACAGCTTAACTACAGCAGTAACAATGAGATTAGTTGATACACTCAAAATTAACTGGGTGCCATTTTGATAATCAATTAATTATAAATTGTTTTGATCATATGTCAGCTGTATTGATTGGTAATGCAATCATTTTCTTTAGTGGAAGGACACTGAGTAAATTCAACTTAAGGGGTAACATTTGTATAATGCATTTAAGTCACTTTATTCAGATAAATTCTGTTAACACATTTCACATAAGTTTGGAGAAATGTGACTTTATTTGTCCAAGTTACCTTCATCAATATCAATCTAGTATTTTTTCTTCAGCTCAACACCCAGTGTGATATAAACTGTCCAAGGGGTGCGAATAACAGGCACAGTACATACTGTACATTTTAGAGCATAGGAAAGTGTTTGTTTCTCTATGTACTGTATGTGTGAACATGAGTTTGTGTCTGCTAATGAGAATCATATTTGTTTTAGTCAGACATTCCAGCAGCAGTTGGAGTGCTGTTAATGGATCTACTGTGCAGTGCTGCAGTGCACACACACTCACAGTTTAGCGTGTGTGCTAATTGCTACAACACAGGCGTGATTGGATAATGAAATTCTTGAATAATTTCTAGCCAAGAGCGGATATTGTTCATCAGGTCGCAAGTCGAAGTAATGCACCTGTACGTGTGTGTGTGTGTGTGTTTGTAAGGGAGTGTGTGCAAGCGTGGGTGAGTGTGGGCAGGAAAATGCCTTTTCCTTGCTCTGTATGAGGGAGTAAAAAAAAAATCGTGCTTCCTTATTATAATATGTGTCTTCAAGTGTGTTTTGACTCTGGGTGTGTAATCCTACCTGGTGAGTGTGAATTAGGATCCCAATATAGTTCAGGCTCATTAAAAGTTTCCGCCATTGCTGCCAGACTCCTGTTTTTCCCATCCAGTTAGCAGCCAGGCATGGAGAGCTGCGTCTGCAAGGTAAAGTATTACAATACTATGATTATGATGATGATGATCAGTGTCCTCAGCACCCGCAGCCCCACTGCTTTCCACTATATCGCCATATAATCAGGACCTGATGTACACCTGGGATCTCTGATGATTGTGGCTACCTAGCCGAGTGCGGTGGTGGAAAACTTTAGTCCCGTCCTTCACATTTATTCCTAAAATGTAAATGTTCCCTCTCCTGAGCGCTTTAGGTGGGGTGTTACAAGAAGCAGCCCAAATTGCTGAAGGAAGGCAAAAATAATGAGTGATTTCTCACAGTCCAGCAGGAATACAGTACAGTTTCCTTGGTAACGCTGCTCCTGCTCAGGTGAATCAAATCTTGATTGCAATCTAAATGGCTCCCGTTATTGTGCTTTCATAGTGCGGGTGGTAAAAAAGAAGTCTGGCAGCAGGCAGAGGGAAGCAGCCAAACTGGAGCGAGGGGGAGAAGATGTCAAACTAAATAAGATCCAGAAGTTCCATCTGGAAGCTTTAATTCAATAACATGCAGAATGTTGGTATACAGGTCAACAAAGTGTACTGACTCTGGTGGAAGTCTTGTCCAAAGGCTGTGTGTGGGTGGATGGTCAGTTGTAGAACTAGAAGTTTTGTCTAAAATCACACGCATCTGATCCTCCAACACAGAACACCAAGAGGTTAAAGACTACAGACCACTGAGAGAGACACAACACACACTCAGTGAGGAGGCTCTTCATAATTAGTAATACAGTAAGTGAAAAACAATGAAACTGCATTTATTGATTTTTCTTTGGTCACCTCGAGGCAGCGGAACCAGCTGAAAACCCAACTTTGGCACATTAGGCCTTTCTCAGTATAGTAACTGAGGTCTGGCTGACAGATAGCAATACACCTTTCTTTCATTCATTGTAATTTATTTACAGTGAATCTAATATACCCCTCTACCTGTGTGTTCATTTGCGCTCTTATAAATGTATTGATTTTTAGTTTGCGGCATGATTATACCTATAGGAAGCCAAAACTCCACAGAGGCAGCACTATTGTATAATGTAAGAACATACACTTAATAATAGTGAGCATCAAGGCCACGTATCCATGATGAAAACATCGCAAAAATCCAAGAGTACATCAGAAAAAGTCGGCCACAAAGGACGGAACTGCTAGGCGATGTCTCCAGGCCAACAGAAACCCGATAAGAGTCGCGGAGGACAGAGAGAAAGCAGACAACCTGGAGAAGACCAAGCCGCTACCATGGCAATGTACCAACCGCCAAATTGAAGAAGTGGCTGATATCGAGAAACCACTACCAATGGCTGTGAAGGCCTGGACACAGAGACAGCCCCCAGAGGCACGATCATGGCAGCACAAGAACAGGCCTAGGTACGAAGCAGCCATAGAGGCCAAGACTAACAAGAGTGATCATGACCCAAGGTGCCAGATGCCCGCTGAGACAGATTCCAGCACATCAATACGCAGCGGTGTAAGATGCCAAGGTGATGTGGGAGCTTCAGGCTCCAGACCTGACAAACAGGTCCTGGCCAAACAACCAGAATAGTGGGTGTAGATAAGGAGGGCAGAAGCAAAGCAGTGGTGGTCAGATGTGGCCCCATACCAGCAACTAGCCCCACCCAAACCGCGTACAGGCCAAGCGCGCGCGGACCACCACAGCACTGCGCCCACCCACCGCACCACCCCCGCCCCATCCCCGCCACCAGGCACCCCCAACACCCCCCAGCCCCACCCACAACAACAACGCAACGCGCGGACCCACCAGAATAACCACAGGCTGCCAAGGCGCGCGCGCGCGTCTTCCCACACCCACCGCTGGAGCCAGGATGTGGCAAGATCAAGGCAAGCGTGACCCGTGGTAGAGGATGCACTCGGGGAGTGACCCCCCCAAACCTGGGCCTGAGCTGGCTCGAACAGATCCCAGAGAACAACATCAGAAGCCTCATCCAGAAGAGCGCAGTCCTAGGAAAGCTAAGATACTGCGCAGAACCCCCTCAAGCTCCAGGCCTCTGGTAGAGACTCAAGCTTTGAGGATGCACAGATACCAGCCCCAATTTTTTTGAGGGTGAGAGGGAATTTTTTATTATATGTAATATAGGGTTAG
>NW_023339674.1:26569901-26583847 GCF_004916995.1 Morone saxatilis
AATGGAATATATTATTCATAGGTATGTTTTCTTTAGTGTATAATCACCTGAATATAGGAATCAATGTGTTTTACACTCGTTTCGTGGCCACTGTAGTTTCTCCTGGAATTGTAGGGTGAAGCGAAGGAGTTTTATGCTGCAAATCACTACATTACACCACTAGATGCCACTGAATCCTACACACTGGACCTTTAAAGCAACACCGTGAAAGATGTTATATTTGGTGCATCCAGTTGTTTACTGTGGTAAACGTGGACAACTATACACCTCCATTTGTTATGATTACATTACTTATGATAAAAAAACTACCAAGTCAAAAACTTTTCTAACACTGCCAAACATCAAGCAAGTGCAATAGCACAAGACCTAGCAAGCAGCTAATATTAGTGACTAATCCAACAGCAAGAAGGCCAGCTCACTGTCTGTCTTATAGGGCTTTTCAATCTGCACTTTTGATTGTCAAACTGCTCTGTCATCGTGCTGCACTGATCTATGTTCCACTACCTGTTTAAAGTCTCTAAGTGTTCAGCTCTCAGTACTTTTGTAGCTTCTAATTGAATCTATGTGGTTTGAAGTTTAGTTTCTCTCCTGCTTTCCTTTTTGTACTTTTAGATTTCTGCTTTATTTTACTGTTTTATGTTCGCTTTCAGCTGTACAGGAGTCATGTTAAGTTATTGTGGTTGAAAACCCAACATTTCCTGATTTTTGCTTCATGATAAAAGCTTTTAAAAGGTCCAGTATATAGGATTAAGTGGCATTTAGTGGTGAGGTTTCAGATTGCAAATTTCTTAAAAAAAACTAAAAAAACAGGCAACATAGGTAGGTGGAAGGGAGAAAGGTCATAATTGTTTGTGTTGTAGAACCGCTGTGAAACTAATGCCAGTCCCTATTCTTTTATTGAGTCTTGAGCTCTTGCAACCATCGCTGATCTCTCTGTGTGTAAAAACATGCCTTCAAGTGGGCAGCCCAGTTGAAATGGAGATGCAGACCACTGCCCTATACAGAAAAGCCTTTATTTTTTATTTTTTTTTCCCTTCCACAAAGCTCTCGCCAATGACTCAAATCCAGTTCCAGATTTACTAGCAGCTTCTCTCTCCTTTCTCTCTTAGCTTCCTCTGTCGTCCTTGTTGGTCTCTTTGCCTCTGCCATTAGCTATGTCCTTAGAATATTATATATATATTATATTATATTATTTTTTTCATACTGTTCTTATACTGTCTTTAAACTGTTTTGTTTTTCTCTATCCACTTTGCTGCTGTAAGATTGGAATTTCCCCATTGTGGGACTATTAAAGGAANNTACATGCCACATTTGCCCTTTCACACACCGATGGCAAAGGTCATCAAACAGAAAGTAACATGCAGCGGGGGAGGAGCCAGGGATTGAACCCACAACCTTCCAATTAGTGGACGACCCACTATACCTCTGAGCCACAGCCGCCATGACAATGTAGTCATGGCATCACCCTCCCTCTGCCTGTGTTGCTATCGCAGCCTCTGTGTGTGTTATGTTGAACACAGGAACCCACAAGCAGAACACAAACTCGGTTGGTTATGATTACCAAAGACAGGCTTTAGTGAGAACTAGCTGATGAAACAGTGACGTGAAGCTCCTGCTGGCAGTGGTGAGAAGATTATGGTTGAGATCCAGGCAGAGTGGAACTGACAGTGGAGGTAGTGTGGCTGATAGGAAGGAGCGTGCAGGTAGCTGAAGTGAAGGCGATGATCCTGAGGCACGGGAAAAAACAAGGTTACGTTTGTCAGCACAAAGTGAAAAACTTATCTTAAAGTTCCCTAACTGGCCAAGAAAGTTACTATCAGACATGTAGAGACAACAATCTGGCAGAGAGTGGATGGAGAACCAGGGTTTATATACTGCAGGACTGATAAGTTGATGGCTGGCAGGTTTGAGCAGTCAGACAGGTGAGCAGTAACAGGAGACGGGATGAGTCACACCACAACCACACACCACACCACAAAAAAACACCACACAGAGAGAGAGACAGGGACACCAGGGAGGAGAAAACTTTAAAAACTACTGACCGTAACAGTGTGATTTGTTTACAAAGCTGGTCTGGCCGCATGTGCAGTTTCACACAGCAGGACTCACATGCAGGTTAGTGCATGTGAGTCCTGCTGTGTGAAACTGTTGGCTTTGAGTAGAGTGAAACTGCAGATGTTTTTCTCATCTACGTCTGTGAATTCAGGATTTATTTCAACCAAAGCAAAGAGACGGTTTTGGTCAATATTATTTTTGTCCATTTTGAATTAGGTTATGATGTTTAGAATGTTTGCCAGGTAAAATGACCATTTATGTCTATGAAGTCTGGTGCTGAACAATAACAATATGGCTATTTCTGGTTAAACAATCTATCTCTGTAGGGATTTTCATAATGTTGTCAGACACTTACAATGACGAGAACTTTAAAGCCCCTAAAGCCTCTCAGCCATGTGAGCCGTGGACGCTTTAGCTTCACATATGAAGATAAAATTTTTATTAAAAAGACATCATTTAGAATTCAGCACCGGCTCTGTTCAAGTTAGGCAAGTGGGAGGCAGAAGATCCTTGTTCGGTCAAGCAAAGAGAAGTGCACAGAGCAAAGGAAGGAAAGAAAGAAGGAGGGATGGAAGCAGTAAGTGGGAAAAGAAAGAAAGGAGGCTGGAGGGAAGACTGAGAGAATGGGGGAGGCGAGGTGAAAGCAAGTGTGGGACACTGTAGATGATCAGAGTTGGCCTCCCACTGGGGCTGTTAACCAGACGACAACAGAGGCAGCCAATTACAGAGAAATCACACACTTAGCATCGTAGCCATGCCTTACTGCAGGAACGGGGTGAGGGTGGGGGTATAGTCTAACTTTGTCGTCTGCCTTGGGCCCATCTCATGCTCATGAATGATTCATCAATCCTCACCAATCATTTCCATTTCGATTCATCTTCAGCCCCACTCTCAGCCAAAAATACCTTAATATTATTTTACTTCATTTTACAGAGTCATGCTGAGTCGCTGTAGTAATGTTTTCAATGATATTCGGGGCTATTTAAATCAATCTTATCTTCAACCAGGCGTCAGTATGGCGCCACAGACACAGACTCTACGGAGCTGCTATCAGTTTAAATGCTCTGCTACGAAGCATCAGGCTTCACTAAATCTGTTAGACGTTATTAATTACCTGCTTACTAATGCAATCACTAACATGAGATTAAATTAGTCCAACAGAGCATAATCTCATTACTTTCAGACACTATTACAATTATAATACCAAATATAGCCGCAAGTCAGTTGTAAGGGTCTGAGCATAATACATCACTCTGACTGAACATGGTTTAAAAAGACTAAGAAAATGAGATGTATAACTTATATTAGACTTTACTTTTAAACTCCCAAGTTGTCAAATACTGCAGCTTGGTCAATGGCCCTCTGGTATTCCTCTGGTGTTATTTCTGGACACGCCCACTGTCAAAGTCAGGTTATGTAGTATAAAGAGGGAGAGAGTCTGCATATGGAGGGTGTGGGGTTGATAGAAACGAAGGACTTTAATCCAGGAAACCACTGATGGTGTCCCATGTGAAATCAAAAGTCAAAAACCTTTTTTTAAGTAAGGTATATAAGTTACGTCAGGTATGTTACATAAGTTATAGCTAGGATGCTGTAAGTCAGTCAGAGTTGGGGTGCTAAGAGAAAGTCTGTCTCTATAATGGCACCATACTTAATTACATGACATTCATGGTTTTTGCCTTAATTTGAATGACCAGGATAATGTATAGCCTATTTAACAGTCATTAACATTTTACACAAATGTTATTACTTTTTACTGGATAAAACTGATAAAAGACAAGGCAAAACCTCTTTCCTGCCATAAATAACATTGTAAACATGTAAATCCTATTGAAAGTTTAAAGTTTAAACGTTTTTATGACCTAATGTTTTCATAATACCAGATTTTAGGGGGTGTTGCAGCCCCACAGTGTAGCGTAACTTTTCCTAATCCTAAACAAGTCATTTTTGTGCCTAAATCTAACCAAACTGCAACCATTTCAAGTTAACCATGCACACTTTATTGTGAAAATCTAACTGGATGTTGCTAACTTGACCACAAAGCCCTGCGTGTCTAGAAATGATGCGGGGTGCCTACAGCGTCATATTTGGCAGCGGCAGGGCCACTGTATATGACAAGTTGGGAGTGTATTCAAATCAAGAGCATGTCATACTGAGCATTTTTCATATTTAGCATATTTTTTAATCATTTTAAAATGATGGCGACTAGTGTAATGATGGTGCAATATAAGAGAAGTTATTCACTTGGAAGAGTATGTAGAATTGTTTCTACCTTTCAGTGGATACAATGAAATTAATAGTAATAGTAAGTAGTAGAGTAATTGACCGTAATATATCTCTGACGTCACCCATAGGTTTCTGAAGAGCCTTTGTGAAGCTCAGTGTGGTCGGCTCTGGCCAGCACCATCTCGGCAGTCCTGACTGCGGACTCCCGGCTATTCCTAAAATGGACAAAGAGGTGCAGCGTGGGTAGAGCTGAGGTGGGCTGAATGAAGGCTGGAGCCAGCCTAAAATGGCTGTTAGAGTGTGTTGGATTTATTAGCCAGTCAAAGGGGTTGCCTAAACCAAAAAAACGAGAATACAAGTAACAGAATAAAGGTATCAAATTAAGTACTTTGTTGGTATCAGTATCACTTTAAGGGCACTGGTAGTCGTAGTGGCATCATACTTTTTTAAACGATAACAAGTGACTGTAAACTACTATATACTAATCAACGCTTTACGGACAAAAAATCCAAAATCTGACTTATAGCGTTGTGTGGAGAGGTGAAGTTCACTGCCCCTTACTGAATGCTGAGCTGGCACATACATGATGACACGACACATACATTATCACATAAAATGTATTTGAGCCAAATAATAAGTCTTAATACAACGAGTCAGTTCCTTTTGCTAACAGCAAACAGTCACAACATTACAATTAAAGTTTTAGTGTGTAACATTTGGAAAGATCTATCGGCATTAGCTTAGCGTTTTTATCTACAGAGGGATAAAACATGGAGTCTGCCATGTTGAACCACCATGTTTCTACAGTAGCAAAACTAAACATGTACTAATTGTTCCCAAACAACCCAGAGCCAGACATCAGCTGAAGTAATAATAGTCTAGTGTATCTGCTAACACAGCCAAACTCCTTTTGACATGTTTTATCAACCAATGAAAACTTGTCCTGGGGTCAAGTTCAACTGGGGTAAATTTGTATGAAATACGCAGATACTACAATTATATTATTTATGTTTTTTAATATGAATTAACATAGATTGACTATTCAGGCAAAACTTGAAACAAAAAATTCAGCAAGTGTTTAGGGCAGTGGTCCTCAAACTGTGGGGCGGGCCTCGCCTGGTGGGGCATAAAGCGAGCCACTACATGGATGATGTTGATGAAAGTTGAATAAATGGGATTTATGTAGGGAAAATAACAAGATTTTTTATTACTCTCGTACCCCATTATTTTAATGATAAAAAACTGGGGTCGGGGTTGGGGTCATGTACGTTTTTTTGCTTCCAAAGGGGGGCAAGCACCCCCTTGCACCCTCCTGCTGCTGCGCTTCATCAACATCAAAGAGCAACGGCTTTCTGGTAGACTTGGGGCTTTGCACCAAAATTTAAATCGGAAAATCTGCCCCTCTGAAATCCAGACGATCCAAGTTAAACAGGACATCTTTTCCAAGTATACACTACTGTTCATGCTAATCATATACAGTAAAAATATGAAAATGGCCTCATCATATTAAGAATCTGTGCCTGTTTCTTTAAGAGTGCTGTATTTGGCCAGCAGGCAGCCATGGCAGCTCGTTTTCCCCTGAGATAGTCTGCCGCACTGAACTTCACTGTAGGCCTTTTTAGACATGTGCACTTTTATCTGTACTGCTGCCACTGAAAAAACGAACCAGTTCCAAGTGGGAACCCAAAACTGGCTCATTCACCCGATCATATCAGTGCACTCCTGAGGCGACTCCTGTTTTTACCAAAACCACAAATTTCTTACTGCCCCTCATGCTTGGCATTTCTGTACTAAACGTGTGGCTCACTTTTCATGATCTTTGAATGTCTTCCAGGAGCGACTCTGAAAATGTGTGGAGTTATTTCCATATTTAAATGATTTTTCCCCCCTCTCCGGTGTAGCAACTATATACTCTTTAAATTTCTGTCATGCTCGGACAACACGTTGTTTGATCTAGATATAGCCCAACCCTAACTAGCTGAGCATCAAGATTTTTTGAAGTAGAGGCTGCACTAACCCTTTGATTGGAGGAAGATCTGCAGACACTACTCTGGGCTGGAAAAATACTTTGACACACATGAAAATCACAGATTTAATCTGTGAGTGATATAAATGTTTTTTCTTTGTTTCTTTTCTTTATGTGTGTGTAGGAGTTAGTGGCTTCTAGGTGGTGAAGTTGAAGAATGCAAGTAACTGAATACAGCTAAGCCTTCCAAGTGTGTAGGAGAAACTTTGGTGGCTGCAAAAAACGCAAATGGCCCAATCCAGAGCCAGTGTTTGTTTGTTCAGCGCTACTGTAGAAACATGGTGGTTAAACAACATGATGGACTCCATAGAAGAGGACCCGCTCCCTCTACATAAAAACAGCTCATAGGTAACGGAAACATAGCGATTGTGATTTTCAGGTGATTATACACTAATGAACATAGCTATGAATATTATATTATATTTCTGACAGTATATCCTCCTAAATGTTATACATTGGACCTTTAAAGAACCCCTGACTTCAATGTGCCTCCTAGCTTCTGAAACCAAACCTAGCTCTACAGGGCTTTTTAGCATATTTTAGACCACTGGTTTTGCTCTCTGCTAAAGCCACAGACAGACACAGTTAGAGACTAACTGGTCAAAAAGTTGGAACATCTAGAAAAAAATGACTCTATGCTAATGCTAATGTTATCAGTATGAACATTATTTAAAGGTAACAATAGAGATTGTACAGTGGTGATGGTGATAATGGTTTTTATGGTGATGCTTCTTTTTTTCCCCTTTTTTTATGTAGTACAGCTCAGCTCTCATATTAGCATATTAGCACACCGCCGCACCTCCATGCATATAAACTAAAGATGAACAAGTCTACTATTATCTGTGTCTGTTGAACCAGCTAAATTACCTGGAATGAGTGGGGCTTAAACCAGACAAAGGAAGGAGTAAATAGAAGCTGTTAAACTGATATGGGTTGATCAGAAGTTGCTACATTTATTTAAAAATATATTTACAGAGCAGCAACAGACACATTTTTCTCTAATGATACTTATTCTCGTAAAAAGTACATTACAGCCCGTTTTTATTCCCAGGACACCAAATACTGACGTTATGTCACACCCTTCGGCGTCTCCATACAGACACGCCAGGTAACCTTTAGTGTCAGTTTGAGACCATTTACATTATACATTATATTACATTATATTAGTAGACAGAACTTTCAGGTCTGTGACGTGTGTTAAACCTGCATTCTTTCTATTGGCCAGAGAGGGGGCAGCAAAAAAAGCACTCTGGTATTATTGAACCTTATGGAAAAAGTCTCACTTGATTTATTAGCTCAGTAAACAGTTTCCTGTTTATGTTCTCAATCTCTAGTTTCAAGTCTTCTTCTGTTATTGCTATTTCTTGCTTTTTTAGTTTACTGTTTATCTGTAATATGAGTGCGTGTGTGACCAGGTGAGCTGCCTTTGTTTCCTGCTACAGACGAGTTGAAACTAAGCACCAGCTTAGCTCCCAGTACGTCACTGGCGCTGGTTCCAGAAAACCAACATGGTGCCGAAAATAATGCCGACCTCCAGGTTTCAAAGCAGTACTCCACAAACCAATGGGTGACGTCATGATAGGTTCACACTTGTCTGAGGCGCAGACTGTTATCTAATTCCAATGTAACCCATTTGTATCAAGTGACGTAGTATAAGGAGCAATTTGTGTCACGTAACATACTAATTTGAACCAAAATCATGATATTTTCTTAAATCTAACCAAGTAGTTTCACTGCCTGAGCCTAACCAAACTGCAACCATTCACAATGTTAGCCAAAAGGCGTCTCATACAGATGCTAAAGGTTGCGCCTCTGTATGAGATGCCGAGGTGCATCAGTATTTGACGACCTGGGATGAGAATGTGTGTTGATTATCCACCCCGAAAACTCATTGCAATCTGGCAATCTATTGATTCTCTTAAATGAATTAGTAATATGGATTCATTTGCTAGTATTCCACCATTACTTTCTCCTGACAAAAGTTTCCCCAGTTCTGTATTTTAAAGTTGACTGCCTCATGTCCAACTTTCCTCACTTGCTGACGCTGCTCGAGCTTCATCTTCCTCTCTGCCACTGAACATGCCCTTTTGACTCCAGAGTTGAAATTCTGTCTGTCTGTCCACAAGCGAGAATGTAAATCTGACCCTCTACCACCACCCCTCCCTCTGCCCGAGCTGCTATGTTGATCAAAGCGCCTCGATGCTGCATACAAATACACTTGCAGTCTGGTGTGCGGCGCAAAGCAGGGAAAAATCAACAAAATGTCAAAAGTGCAGTGGCAGCCCAGACTGTCATGAAGGTACATTTCAGTTTGTGGAGGTAAATTCAGATTTTTCCAGATAAGGGAGGGAGCTGAAGATGATGAAGAGAAGCGGCTCTGAATAAAACATTACATTTTGGGATAGTTTTCCTCACATGAAGAAGATTTTCTTGCTCTCTTTCTGCAGGGAGCCATGTGAGCGGAGCAGAGCGAGGCGAGAAACATACGCTCTAGTTTCTAGCCTTTTTAAACATTAAGACAACTTCTGCTTTTAAAATGCTGTTTAAACATTGATAACAAGCGTCCTGAGGAAATCAATGGCTGAGTGATATTAACCTAATTCTCTCTAACAGAAACCCTCTTTGGGAAACTCCTTCTTCTCTCCAACTCTCTTACACAAGTCAAACTCTAGGCTCCTCGCAGACATCACAATTGCAAGTTTTCCAGGCTGAATAAAAGTTTGGAGTCCGTGAAACAGAATAGGGGTGTTTGATGTGAGAGACTCGGCTGAGTGAGTTCAGAGCTGCTCGTCTTTGACAGAACTGTTGCTGCTCCTCTCTAGCTGACGCTGCGGCGGTAATGATACTGAGCCAGGATCTGCAGCTCTAAGATGACCCCGCTGTGCGGCATATGGTAGCCCTCACTGCGGCCCTGGTGGCCACTGGCCTGTGGCGGCATGTCACCAGCTGAACTGGGAGGGAGTGGCCATGTGGGAATACTGAGCTGCTGCAGATCTAGTTGTCTTTGTTACAATGTGAAGTGCTGCTTTTGTGTTCTGTTACATTACTTCTGAGAGACAACTGTTTAAGTGGGTCAGGCAACACTCCAGTGTTTTATTCTCACGTCTCAAACATGAAAATGCAAATGTAAGGCACATGCTCAGGCACGCTGGATTCTTGCTTTTTAAAAAATGTATTATGAGTACCTACCCTAGCCTCTAGTTTCACATGAACCAGACCAGAACTAAAATGCATCATTTTGTCCCTTGTCTGGACCCAATGAACCTAGCTACAAAGCACCCGAGTCTGCAGCCATGCTGGCATCTCATTCACTTAGACAAAGCCATGCTTTAAACTAAATGCAAATATGCTTTCCCAAGTTCTCCACGCATACAGTCTAGTTAGCATGTTAGAATTATTGCCTTACTTGCCAACCCTCCCAGGAGACTCCCGTTTTTCCTTGCCCTCGGTTTCTTCCATATTTTCACTGTACACTGTGTATACGTGATGAAATACATGGGACAAGGATGTAATGTGTCACATAGGTGGGGTGGTTCAATTGGACATGCACCAAGTATTTCGGACATAATTCCTACAACCCTACGACGCTTAGAAGTCTACAGTTACCACCTGGACAACAGTACATTTACACCAATGTTGTTTCCCGGCATGCAACTAAAGTGAAAGAGAGCTCTCATGCCTTGTCCTCCTCAGAGAGCGGTGGGTGCACAGGGGCAAAAAAATGAATAAATAAGTGAAAGAATGAATAAAAACTGATAAATATTCGTTAGTGCCAGAGGTTCATGCAAGTTCCTGCCAGAGGGCGGAATTATTTCTTCTTTCCTGAGGATTAAAAGTAAGTTCTGATGTTGAATACCCAAAGGCAAAAAAGAGTATAAAGTTGACTAATCTCAGTCTGTCCTGGAAATCTGTCCTTTTTTGCCTTTGGGGATTTAACATCAGAGTGTAACTTTGGTTTAGCACCACAAAATAGTAGGAAGGTGCAACCTTTCAAATATCTAAATAAAAATAGTATTTAACATAAAAATGTAGTGCACTTATTTTTTTGTTATTTTTTTTAAAAGTCACCAGAATGCAGGTCCCTGAAACTAAAATGGTTCTTCTGTTTGAGGTCTCAAGGTTGGCAAGTATGAGAAATGGCTGCATGTTTGCTATTATTTTCAGTCATTAGTTTCAGTCTTATTGCTGCAAATATGTTCCATCCCCACGTTCTATGGCTTATGTACATAACAGAAAACAAGTATCAGCATGAACATGTCGTCATTCAAACCACTTCTGGTGTGCAAGGCCTTTTATTAATTAATTTATTAATTATTTTATTAAGAGCCTGGATATATGTGTCTCTGTACAGGCCCCTGAATGCTGGCTCCCGCCCTGTATCGCCTCAGCCCAGCCTGCTGGAACAGCTTTGCATGGCAGCCGGTCCTGACTGATTGCGCTGCTTGTTAGTCTGTCTTTGATCATTAAGCAGAGCAATGTCACCGCCTTTAGTGTCATCAATTATAATTTGGCTTGTGTGACTTTGATCTTAACAAATATTATCCCAGTTTTTTAAGCCGTTGTTGGGCCACGTGCTGCAGTCTTCCATCTTCCTCTATTAGATGTGAGCCTTGTGATGAATAATTTACCTGAGTGGATTTTTTGCCTGCATGTTCTCTCTGTTAAAGCTCACACTGCACAGCCCCACAGCCAGGAAGTTTAGAGTGAAAGGGAGAATGAGCGGGTAACATATAAATAGCTCATCATGTCCCTTGGTGATGGCACCTACATCTGTCCAGTCCATATGGCACTGTTAGCCAGCCCAGTCTAATTTCCACTGAGTCAATATTCAGTATAAATATTCTTATTGGGAGGTCTGATCAGAAAGTAAGTGGTTCAACATTTTGTGTCGTCAACACACAGGTCGACTCTCTAGCAAATATGTGTGAAGAGACAGTCGCAAATATCAGCTGAATGCTGTAAAATATCTGTAACCATATGTCAGACGTGGATGGACAGATTTTTGTACAAAGACATGCAGGCACATAAATAGTAAGAATCCTGCTGAGAGTGAATATGAGGAAAGCAGCTGGGCCTGTTCAGTCCTGGCCATGTAATAAAAACATATTCCAGTCAGCTAGCTGATGTAATTAGAGAAATTTTTGACGTATCACTGTCACAGGAGAGTGTTCACACCTGCTTCAAGACAGCCACCATTGTCCCTGTTTTTAAAAGATCTGCAGTGTCTAGTCCAGGGTTAACTAAAGGTTCATAAGGTTCATTTTGGCCCACCGTTTTATAGTGAAAAAAGTGTAAAAAAAAAACTAAAATAATACAAATTTGATGTTTTAGTTATTGTAAGGTAGGTTAGGTAAAATGGTCTAAATATGTAGGATCCCAAATTTTCTTTCATAATCAGAGCACAGGGTTGTTGAGCTCCTGTCTAAGGGGGGTAGGAGCGCAACATCATAGATTATGATAGAATATTCCCTCCCCGGTCCCCAAATCTTCGGGGGTATTGAATTTGTTACGTTAGTTAGATTGTTAGTCCTGTGAGTATCTCTTGTAAATATATCTGAAATTATGTAAATAAGATTATAATATCATATACTTTGGTTTGGGGACCGAAGAGGGAAAGGCTCTTTGCTCTTTGCCCCAATTAAGGGAACTAGGGATTTTAGTACAATTTTGCATCTACAGTAGGTGTTTGCTTTTGACCTGTGACACATTATCTTTAGGTTTTGGCCCTCTACAGGAAAAAGTCTGGGAACTCATGCACCTTGTGGCATTCTGACAAAGTGATATGAGCCCAAAAAGAATAAAAGCCTGGTCTCTCAACAGTTTGCGTTCAGAACCAACAGATCCACAGAGGATGCCATCTCCACTGCCTACCGCAGAAAAACACCTACATCAGAACACAGCTCAGCATTCAACACAATCTCCCCCGTGAAACTGATCAGTAAACTCAGCACTTTGGGCCTTGAGTACCACATTCTGCAACTGGATATTGGACTTCCTCACAAACAGAACAAAGACAGTTTAGATTTGCCTGTCCATCAAAGGATAAACACCCTGTGTCATAAACAGTGACAAGATTTTGCATATTAATCACACTCAGAAATGTGCCAGTACTATTTGCACATAGTCACTTAACTTGTGCCGCTTGACTTCAGGCAGTAAAGATCATTATAAAATTAACATTAGCCACAGAAGAAGAGCAGCAACATAATTATACATGGTATTTCATCCACTCATGAAAATGGGAAAACTACGTCATGCCTTCACCATCCTGGGAAAATTAATTCAGCTCACACAACACTACTGAATAATGCACATCAGAGGGGATTAAGAAGTGTGTATACCCAATGCTGACTGACAAATACTCCCTCTGTATACCTGCATACACCCTTCGCTACACCACTGGCGGGAGCAAACAATAGCAAACTGATACATTAGTTCACCAAAAACATGAGCATGTTTTATGAACTTGCTCTTTTGATGCATTCATGGCTTGTTTGTTATAAGCCATCAATAATTATGCAAGGAAATGTGGTAACCATGGAAACACATATGGATGTAACCATTTTATTGCATGCATTATTACAAAAACACAAGAAATATCTACTTTCTACTATTCATGACATATGAAGTTCAGTTGAAGTTTGGAAGAATAATGCTCATATATATCTCATATATATCTCAATATATATATATATATATATATAAGAGATGACATGTTCAGAGGGAGAAGAGAGATGTCACTTGTTGCAGACATAACCTAGCTCTCATTGTATTGGTGGACTCGCATTTCATTAAAGTAATAATTTTTACCATTTGGCACTAAAAAGTAACTAGACAGAGAATAGCAGCACAGTTTTTATGCATGTTAATTTATATTTATGTATTCATGTTCTTTGAATATGAAAGTGTGCTTTTATCAAGGTACAAGGTGTCGTGCTACAGAGGTGGAAGCCCTTCAGGGACATATCTGTACCTTCTGAAAGGGGACATTTTCTTGTAGCAAAGCATTGAAGCTCTTTTATCCACTTTGGGGACCTAATTGTTCATTTAGAGGTAAAAAGTGGAGAATGTAAAAATAAACCATGTCAAAGGATAAAATATGTGTATCTCTGGAGGGACTTATCCCTCTGACAATCATTTGTACTGTTAAAGGTACATGTTTTGTCGTAGTAAAAAGGGGACTGAGCCCGAAGGCCAAGCTCTCAATTTACCAGTTGATCTATGTTACAACTTCAATAACTTTGTGTAATGACTGGAATAATGAGTTTTGCTTTGCATGGCATCCATTGGGGCATTGGGTTTTTAGTAAATGAAAATTGAATTATTATATTATATAACTGTAAGTGCTTCATCATGTCTTTCAGCAAGGTTGAGTGGGCTGGTGGGTTTTTCTGCATTGAATTCAATAAAATCAATCTTTGTGCTAACCACCAAAAAGATGGATGTCACGTCTCCACTTTCTCCCACTGTACAACAATTAAGCCAATATATCCTGGATATGGCCACTACAATCTTTCACCATTCGGAACCAGAATCTGCACAGTTCAGTCAGACAACTCACGTTTGAAATGTTTATTACAGCAGTATAGCATATTTAGATTTTGGCGTCTAGGCTCCGACCTCATCATTCCCCGCAGAT
>NW_023339674.1:26583947-26591463 GCF_004916995.1 Morone saxatilis
CTGGCACAAATATCAGCCCATAAACACAACACAGAGGACAATGATTACTTGAATCAACCAAACTACAAAACTAGCTTGCCAAAAGTTACTGTATTTTGTGATTTGACCTTCTCAAGACAGGTGGGAGAAATAAGAGAGATATCACTTTCTTTATATTTTAACATGTACTTGAATTTACATCACACACTTATAAGAGTTTATCTGTTGATCTCTCAAGGCACACCACCAAACACCAAATGATAACATCTCTAGTCATGTTGATGCTAGGATTGTTTTGCAAGGGCTGATCTGATTAAATTCTGTTAAATTAATTTATTAAGATTCATTTAAAAAAAAAAACTTTTAAAAACGGAAATTAATGTAGCGCTCTGTTATGGCCACATTTTAGAATCAGTGATTAGGTTAAATGAAGAAAGACATGTTTGTTTGGGATAATGTCAAAAGATTTGGAAATTAAACAATGTACTGATTTCTAATGCCACCTTTAGATATTTCTATTTAATGTTTTACTAATGTGCCACAATAATGTTTTTGAGTTCAAACATCTTCATTTGGGGACTTCTCCAAGCAAATATTTATATATGTGATTGTGATTAAATCAGCATATATTTCTGCTATCTGGACACCCCATGAATATTTCTCTAGATTCGCCCCCATTGCTTGGAAATGAAATTTAAAAAAAAAACATTATTCAGATTCATAGTGTAAAAATCATGCATCCATCATGCATCCAAATTGATGATCAAAATGTCAACCTATTTCTTGCTGAGTGGCATCTGTAGCTAAATCAGTCCGATGTTCAAAGTTAGTGGTATACAAAAAATACACATCTACACACAGAGTTCTAAATGTAAATGTATAGCACATTATTTGTGGATGACCATTTTTACAAAAATCAGTTTTTGTTTTTTGGAATTATAAACACATGCGATTAGCAGCCATTTTAATCACATGACCATTTTATAGTTTACATAGTGCTTTGACAGACAAAGCAAAATGATACACAAAATACAGAACAGAATAGAAACCATAAAATAAAGTGTAAATAGAAAAAAAATTAATGAATTAATTAAATAGATATAATTAAGCAGAAATACAACATGACATAAAGGCAAGTCTATAAAATGGATTTTAAGAAGTGATTTAAAAGAAGTCACTGATCCTGCAAACCTTATATCCTCAAGCAGGTTGTTCCAAAAACCAAGGGGTCCTGATGGCAGAAACACGGCTACCTGCAGATTTTTAGCCTCCTGAGGACCAGCTGAGAACTGGCTCATAACTGGCTCTGTAGCTTGGGGCCAGACCCAGATGTGCTTCGAACGTGATCATAAGATCTTAAAATCAATTCTAAAACAAACAGGGAGCCAATGGAGAGACCCCAGGATCAGGGTGATGTGAGGTTGTCTTTTACAACCAGTAAGAAGCCGAGCTGCTGCATTCTAAAAAGTGATTCAGTGGACCTATTGTCACCACTTAATTAAATGCATGGGGTGGCTGTGGCAGGAGGTAGAGTGGGTCAGCCACTAATTGGAAGGTTGTCGGCTTGATCCCCGGGTCCTCCTGCTTAGTTATTAGTTGAGCAAGGTAATGAACCACTGTGTGAATGTGAATGAATGAGTTAGTTTCTGTTCAGTGGGCTTTGTCATCACTGTATGAATGTATGTGTGAAAGGGCGAATGTGACATGTAGTGTAAAAGCGCTTTGAGTGATTGGTAGACTAGAAAGGCACTATACAAGTACAGTCTGTTTACCATGGTTGCAAGATAAAACTTCTCATTTATTGATTTAAATGGGAATTAAAAGTTAATTTTATTACCAGCCTAATCAACTTTAAAACTTGTGTTTATGCTGCCAATTATTAAGTAATTTATTAATTATTAGTTCCCTAACTCAATAAAGTACATCTGTTGAATGTAATTTCCTTAGAACATTGCCATAACTCAAAAAGATTGACGCAAATAGTTTTTTTTTAGTCAGTGACAATCAATTCATCAATTCATATTAGATGTAAGTTATCATAATGTATGTGTAATGTATGTATTGTAAATGCATTGAGGCTGATCAACAAGAGTTTGTTGATCATGTGAGAGGTAAAGTGTGCCTATGGGATCCCTGTTTCTGCCTTCTGTGTTCAAGTTAAGCTACCCCCTGACCATTCCCCCACACACAATACATACATAACAAACAACCCTGCCAGGAGATGTATTCCACTATATCCAGTATCAGATACTTCAGAGTCAGATAATGTCATGCCGTGCAGTGAAACGTGCCCTGCAGCTAGCGATCTGCGTCAGAAGCTCTTGAGTAACCAGCCTGGGTTGGCAGCAGTCTACTTTAGAACTTTGTTTCACGGCTCAGGCTGAGTCTTCTTGTTTTTACACCTCATAAATATGGAGGAACAGTTGGTGAAATGGGCCCTGAGGTAAAACTGCAGTTGACTTTTAAGAGTGCAAGTTGTTTAGGTGTGAAGACAAGCTAAACCCGAGGGGGCCCGCCAAGATGGCACAACCAGAACTTGTTAAAAAGGTGCATTATTATGCATTCCTTCTCTGCTGGCAGTAATCCGAGTGTTTAAACAGGCAGTCTGTGCATCAAATGAGTTCCCCCTTGACAGCGTTAGTTACTATTTGACTGAGAGGCTACAGCCAGGCTTTTGTTTTACTCATTGACAGTGAGACCAGGGGGATGTATTTGATCATGGAGGAAAGGTTTTTTTTAAGGCAGTTGAAGATAATGGGAGGTTTAACCATGTGATGCAGTATATTCAGACAGACCATGGTTGAGGCACGTAAACAGGAACTTCCTGAAAACTTTACATGTATAAATAGTGTTTGTGCAGACCTTTAGTCCGCATGATATCAAAAATACTATTAAATACTGTATACTGTAGGTATACAATCAGGAAGTATTCAATTACGAGACAACAGTCAATGTCAGTCTGTAAAATTCATACAAATTATGCATGTTTGAGTTATTACAGATCGCTTTCCATGGAGGCCGCCATTTTGAACCGCCATGTTTCTACAGTCAGGGTGTGAACCACTGGAGAGCCAGAGGGAGCTTGGCTCCTCTTACTTAGACATGAGCTTCCCTGAAAACATGATTTGTGAAATTTGGGGGGGTGGCTAAAATATTGACATTATGCTGTTTTTGCCATGCATTTCTATTTTTTTGTATCTTCATAAATCTGGATAATGTGAAGATGTAGGCTATTATTGATGTATGAATGTGGCTGTTTGATCACTAATTCACTTTAATAAAGATTATTGCCATCACCATCCAAACATGGGCAATATCCTAAACTTCATTAATATTAACTCAAAGTTCAGAAAAAACAAACTGTCTTAGTCCCACTCAGCCTGCATGCCAAATTGCCATTATTAAAAAGTGAGATCCCCTGCAAGCCATGGTATAGTTTGCATACAGTTTACAATAGCCCAGAAGGGACAACTTAAACACACAGGCTGTAGATAGGGCTATTTTGCCACCATAGTTTCTTGCTTGCGGTTGGAAAGGGAGGTGAAACAAGTGAGTTGTAATCTGCAACTGCACCACTAGAAGCCACTAAATCCTACACACTCATCCACATCATCAATGTTTTGGTAGCGTTTTAAATATTTTGCGCAATATTAAATCTAAATTCTATTAAAGAAAATGTTAACGAAGGTTAAAGAGAACAAAAGTGCTTTTAAGTTGAATGAACACAGCATGTTTCATTTACTTTAATATTTGCGTCAGTAACTATAGTACATTTGCCAAAGTTTGCATAACTCTGGTTTCATTATTTAGACATTCTATTTTAATTGTGTCAGTTCTGAAAGACAGAGATATTCTGTTTGCTGTGTTGTTGGTCATCTTCATCATCCAGATTGTTGGCCATCAAGATTTACACCAATCTTGAGTACGTATAACCAGCAGGTTCTCATCTCAGGTCGTCAAATACCTACGCTTTGTCACACCCAGCCCTTTGCCGTCTCATACTGGCACACACAGCTAAATGGTTGTAGGTTGGTAAGGTATACGCAGCTGCTAGATGGCACTGTCGTCTATGTCATTTGGAGGCATTTGCTGAAATAACTAATACTGCATTTACATGAAACAAGCATGTGTTCTTTGTCTATACCCTTAATGGTTTATCAACCAAAAATGATAATTTGTCTAAAACTAAAACTCTGATACGTACAGTACAGACTTATATACAGAAAGAACATACAGCCAGTGTCTGTTCTCTCATTACTGCCCTACTTTGTGTGCTAAAAGTTAGGCTCTGTTTACCAGCTTTAACCAGTGACACTCACAAAGCTGTTTAGTTCAGTTCTCCGAACCTCAGCCTATACTATGGAAATGTTCACATGCGGACTAGGAGGCAGCAGACCGGGGGAGGCAGCCATCAAGCAGGAAGAGGTTTTAATCACATTCACACAGTGTGAGAGGCTGGAAGTGAGTGGGTGTCTGCTGAGCAACGCAACACATTGTTAGCGCCTCTATCACAAACACACCCTGTCTCATTAGACAAAACACACACATCTGCAGCCTTATTTCTTTCTTTTGCAGGTCTATATTAGAGATATGTGTATGGGTTCATCCTTACAGTCACATATGATGTGTTTTTCACCAGCAGAAAAACAAACAACAAAAGGCTGATTTAAGTCTTCAAAACTACTTTGCACTTTTCTTTTCTTTAGGTGAGGGTGAGGGTGTGAGGGGTAACAATAGATCAGCACCTGCATGATTCCATTTTCACCCTGTAATGGATGAGACAGCCTGAGAAAATTAAAAGACGTCCATTTCACAGTAGAGGTCAAACCCATCAGGGTGAATAACACTGTGTAAACCATGTTTCATGTAGCTAAGCGATAAATAATTCCCCCCCTCCCATTCCACAGGGTGGCAACGGCGTCTTTGATCTGAGGTAAGGAGCTTCGCAGGCAGTGAGAGTGTGGAGGCAGTGGAACTGTAGCAGGGCGCCTGGAAATATCTTCATAAGTAGTAAAGGTCTCATTATGCTCATGTGTTATCACCTTAAGTGTCTAACCCTGTTAGGAAGCCATCAGTCATCTCGACCCGAAACATCTTTTTACCTTCAAGTGTCAGTGCCCCATACAACTGATTTATTCTTTAACAGTGATTTGTAATAGATCTGAAGGCACAGATTACCAACATTTTTTTTCTGAACTTTTTTCTATCATTGAGTAAACGACCCCTGACTTAGTGAGATATTTTTAGGGATAGTTCAGGAAGTGTGTGTAAAAGTAGCGATTCGGATGAATTCTGAGCAGATTATTATATCAGAAATTAGTTTTTCTGATATTTTTAGGAACTTTTCATACAGTTCTATTTGTATTGTTTTATTTTCTCTTTTTAACAATCATATCACAATAATAACACAATACCCCTCAAAGAAACAAAGCTACTGTGACTATCCTGCCTGGTTCAAGCTAGCTAGGAAGCTAGCTTGGAAGATGGAAACGCTTAAATTATATATAATAAATAAAATATATACAAATAAAATTGAATTGAATTGAATTAAATTTAACGGTAGGATAATATTCCCCTTATTTTGATTCTTTAACACAAAATGGGATTTTGGGGAGAAGGAATGCAATTACCAATTTTGTGGGGAGTAGCAGAAAAGTAATATAACTAATAGTGTAACTAATTACTGTTGGCAGGGAGTAATAAGTAAAGAACTTATATTACTTTTTTTTTAATTAACAAGTAATAACACTGATGATTAGGGTGTCTGCTCTCAGTAAACTTCCCTGTACAAATAAAGGTTTAAAATGTTATTACTGATGGCACACCATGTGTGGTCATGCAGGAAACATTTTTAAAGTCTCCCTATGTTCAGCTTTCAGTACTTTTACAATACACAGGATCAACAAAACTTTTTCTGGTTTGGAGTTTAGTTCCACTCCTACGTTGGTTCTTACCTTTATAACAAAAACCTCAATTATACTGCTTTTAATCTATTACACACCTTCATAGTGTGTATACTCCCACTCACTGCCAGCACAAGAATCAATTAAAGAGACAAAGTTTTGGCCACAGACCTTCATCAGGTATTAAACACATAATGCAACTGGCAGTCTTTATACTACAGCCACTAGCTACAGCAACCAACAAGAGAGAGATGTGATCAGAGGAAAATTTAGACCAATTGATATTCACTGTGCAATGATATCTGAACCTAAACCAATTCTTGATGTTAAGAAAAAAACTTGTATGTATCCGAGCCCTGTGATATTTGTACATTTTGTAGTATGTAAAGGTGTGTATCTCTGCCATTTAAGACGATCTGATACCTATCTAGATACATGGGCTACGATTGAGGGATGATGCATTTTATTATGGAACGATTTGATTCGATGTGATGCAATCTGATACAGTTCTTAACATTTGTTTCATGTAGATATTTATTTTACATTTTAAAGTAAAATAAGACTAATCTATAATATTGACATTGCTTACCTTTAAATGCATATATTTTATAAAATGCCAGGGAATCCCAAGTACTTTTTTCTTTATGTGAAGAAAATGGAAGACAAATGTCTCATTTCAGAATTACATTTAATTGTGTTTATAGTTTTAACAGACTGAAAAGAACTCGTCCAGTTGGAGCTAAGTTATGGCTGGAAAGTGTTTAATATCTAGCCTGTTCTAGCTTGTGCTAGCTGTGTTAGCATCCACTAATGCTGTCTCACCAGGTGAGTGTTAACATTTGTCGTGCCACCGCTGGACTTCATTGCTGTCCGACAGATCTTACAAATGGACAGACTTTTCTTCCTTCTTATAGAATGCAAACATCTTCCAGATTTGATGCTGCACTGGAAATCGTACTGGCGTTGTTACCCTCGCCGCTCCCTGGCGTTGCCCTTTACCTTTCATGAAAGTAGACTGTTAGCAGCAAAGCTTCAATCAACAGATTCATAACTTTAGAATCGGACCATCAACGGTTCACGGTACATTTAGATCCGTAGTTGCATCTATAATGTTAAAAGCTATTTCCGACTTGAATCAGTAAATATTTACAATAGTACCATACTATCAGACCATACTATCACAACTGCTTATTCAGAGAAAGCATAACCAAATCTCAAACTCTAATCCGTCCAACAACAAATAGTGAAGAGAAGAGTGATTTTACTGTGGTTATTTTCTGATAATAATCCCAATTTAAGGTCCCCATAATAGATTTGTTCAGAGATTTCAATCGTATTCCTACTGAGCTTGCATGTCAAAAGAGCCATCTCCATGATAACAGAAAACTCTGATATAGGATCATACTTACTATTGTGCGAATGACCATGGAAGTAGTGTACTGTGGGTATACCACCATAAAACTCCTAGGAGGGTCATGGTGGATGGATAGACATTCAAGTGACACTGGAAGCCTGCACTTCATCTCGTACCACCAATGTTGCTCTTTTAAACTCTGACCATGATTCTTCCATAAACGATCATATGTGGGGGCAGGGGCGGAGCTAGAGGAACTGGAACCTGATTGGACACCCTG
>NW_023339674.1:26591593-26591721 GCF_004916995.1 Morone saxatilis
AGAGGAAGGGAGATATTTCCAACTCTTTGCTAAAAAAAACAAACCAGGCACAGATCAGGCACAGACAGAGCCCAGCCCACATATCAGCAGCCCGGGCAGCTCCTAACATGAAACTAGCCAGGCAAGTC
>NW_023339674.1:26591821-26594026 GCF_004916995.1 Morone saxatilis
AAATACGGATACAGGGCAACAGCGGGCATTGACAGAGCAGAGGGAGAGCTGGGAAATTGTGCAGTTTAAATAGACCGCCAGATTGGAAGGGTGCGCTTGGTTAGTGATTATGGGGTGAGGCATGTCATGTGTGTATAACAGCGCAGCTCAAGTTGACGCTCCATTAGTGAGGTTGGTGCGACAGTATCGTGATTTCGCCCATGCAACCCGGCCAACTCAATCGTGAGCGTGAAACCCCCTTTATGCAGCTTCAAATAACTAATTAAAACCTAACCCTAACCCTGATCGAAAAAATTCACACTTGAACATATATCACTATAATTAGCATCTAAATAACAGAAACCATCTTTGGGAAAAAATATATATAATATAACATGGAGGCAACAGGCTCACCAGGGGGCTATTGAGATGCTTTGGCTTCACTTTTTAAGAAGTGCCATGTCATACATTCTTTATATATGTCAATGGTTATAAAACATATCGTATTATTGGTTGTTCATCAGCTCTATGAGAATTGCTTTCACCACAAACAACCTCCCTTAGGTGCCTCGTTGTGACTGCATAGTCTGTTTACACTAGTACATCATGAATTCTTGATATAGCCCCTTTAGCGTGTTGTGTGTTGGACAATAACATGTATGTTTCTCTCGTGGAACCAGGTGGCTCATTGGGAAAGGATGGAAATGTTCTTTTTACAGAACTTGCAAATATTATATATTAATATATATAAAAAAGTCTGTGTTAGGTATATTAATTATTTCCACCTTTTGATTGAATGTGGGAACAATCTTGTCTATAAATAAATCTTGTGTGGAATGTATGCCTTGAGATACCATTGATGAAATAACGAGTCATGGAGTGAAGGTATAATTGTCTGTCGGGGCGTTAGTATAATTTTTGTATTTCTAATCCTACTCATCATGCTGTCTTGGTACCACAGTTTACTTAAGCTGGGTCTACAGATTCACCATGCATAAAAAGGAAAGCAGGAAAGCATTTATTTGTGCACATTTGTTTAAACATGTTTATCCAAAATGTTTCACAAAGTACAAAAAAATGCCACAATACAACAATTAAATAGAACATTTAGCAAAGCCTTGAAGGTAACCATGTGACAGTTCAGACTGTAATTTAACAGTTTCCTTTCATTCTGCAAGGGTCACTTATCTTAAGCTTCCAGTTTATTCAGAAGGCTGTGCACCTTTGGGGACTGCTTCCAACAATCCAGTTTGAGGAGGAATTTCTGGAACTCTTCAAATACGTACCTGAGCTTTTTGGGAAAGGCAAGATTCACCGTGAAAACCCAACAAGAATGGAGCAAGCCCTTGGAAAGTTACCCAGAGCAGTCAGAACTTTCATGCCCTCTATCACGAAGCCGATGTCGTCAGGACCCTCTGATGAGTCATTCCTGCCACTGTAAATACATAAATGAGGCCACTGCCATTTTGCTCAAATGGTGTCAGCTGTTCATCCGGAGCCTGAGTCTGCACAGTAGTGATTGGGGTTGGCGCTGTTATATCAAGGATCCCGCCAGTATGCCTGCCCAACTCAATCGCAAGCAGGGCTCAGCTGTCAATCATGATGTGAAACCACATTTTTATAGCTTCTAACAACTAATTGAAACCAAAATTATCAATGAACTACCTAAAATGACAGAAATGATCTTTGGGGAAAATTCTTGTGACGTGATTTTTTAATTGATTAAGACCATCTGCTTTCATGAAGGCAGCAGGCTTTATGATCTATTCTGCAGCCAACAAGGGGTGAAAGAGATGTTTTGGCTTGACTATTTGGGAGCTGTGGTATCATCCATCTTTATATATGTCAATGGCATTGACATTAAGGATTTTCATCCTTTGTACGGATGTGTATTTTAGACTGTATAGCTGAAGGAGAAGGACCTAATTCAAAACATTTAAAATTGCTCCCAACCCTGTGGACAAGACAACCTGGGGCTGTCTGTTGCATGTAATCAATCCCATTTATGTCAAAAATCTAAAAAGACACAAAGATAAGATATTTTTCTGCCTGGTAATCTCCCCAACAAATCAAAACAATTCAATGTCAAAATAAGTTTCCCACCTGACTGTTATCTCATTAAACATTTTTATTATTTTTGGCTAGCGAAAAACATGCCTAAAACAAAATGTACTAACCGGAAAATATTAACAGCCGACTCCTAATAAGTTTTTTCTATGTCGGGGC
>NW_023339674.1:26594126-26603595 GCF_004916995.1 Morone saxatilis
ATTGTATGGTATGAACAGACCGATTCAACATATACAAAAAATGTAATTAATATATGTTGTGTAAGGGTTTGAACAATTAGTTCTAAAGCATGTAAAAAAACAAAAAGGATTTGAATAAGAATTAATAATTTATCTTCATTTATTATAATGTCTTGTAGAGATGGACCAGTCAGTTTTTTTGATGACAGGGGAGCACCCAGTTGGCAGAATGGACTCTTTAATTTGCACAGTAATGACCCGCAGCCATCATCTAATAAGAGCACAGATGGTACTCTAACATTATTTAACAAAACCCAGCAAAGCCACCTCTGATAACATGATTAAACATGTTAAGGACACTTCTCCAGCCAAATGTTAATCACATTGTGAAATCACTTTTGAGTTCCACTTTAATCCCCTTAATGAGTTGGCACCAGTTCGAAAGCATCTATAATACCTTCATTATAGAGAGCTGCTGGTTTTTTCACTATTTGGCCCAGGATCAAATGATCTGAGTAGAGCATAGGGGTTATAAAGGGTGATGCACAGGTGAAATCGGTCATCCTGACTGGTGGCATGGGACTCAATGGTGGCTCGCTTGGTCACACAAGATCTTGTATTCCATATAAACAGTACACTAAAATATGTTTTAGGTGAGAAATAGTCAATGCAGTAAGAAAATGTTGATTCATATCTGATCAGCACTGCCTAGTTTGACAGTTTGATCTAAGTTTGGTGCGTTGAGCTGGACAGACTTACTGACAATGAATTGTCAATCACATAAACTCATTAGGAAACTGTTTACTGAGATAATAAAAAATCTCCATTAGAGTGCATGGTATTGTTTTTTATTGCAACCAATGCAGCTTCACTTCACAGACCCACAGCTCTGTCCATTCTATATATTGTCAATAGTGGGAAAACACCATTACAACTTGAACTAGCTAGTGCGCCAACTAGTGGCGACCACCAGTGGTGTAGTGCTGCCTGAAGAAGTGGGTATACTTTTAAAGCGGCCCTTCCAGCACAGGATTAACACCCAGTGTCATAAACAGTGACATGTAAGACTACTCCTGTATATTTAGTTCACTCAAAATTGGGCCAGTAGTATTTGCACATTGTCACATATCTTGTGCTGCTTGACTTCAAGAATTATTATGAAATTAACATTAGCCACAGAAGAGGTGCAGATAGATTTTGCAGTCAATACTGGCCCACAGAAAGGTGAGACAACATAATTACACATTTTGCGTTAAGTTTTCATTATTCCTTAGTCCATCCACTCATGAAAATTGTATAATTACTGTATGTCACCATCCTAGGAAAAGAAATTCAACTTGCAGAACACTACTGAATGATGCGCATAGAGGGAATTTAGAAGTGAGTATGTTGACTGAAAAATAAGTTCTCCTTATACCTGCGTATACCCTGCACTGATGACCAATTTTTCCACATTGTGTGCAGTAATAATCTAAAGATCCCTTCCAGACATGTTTTAAGACATATACATTCTTGGAACAATAATGTTTGTCTGATATGTTAATTCTAGAACAAAAGACTAAATTCCACAATAAAATCCTTAAACATGTATTTAGTGTCACATCTCCATTCAGTGGCAGAAGGCCCAAACCTCTGAAGGGCAGCAATAATGAGGATGTCTTAATTAAAGCATAACAGAGGAAGGAGAAGAAGATGCCATTCCACAAGTTAAGCAGACTGGACCACAAATGCACTTCAGACTTTTTCATCTGAAACAATGGTGTCATGCAAATTACAGACTGACCGATTTAGGCAAAACCAACAGCCAAGAAACAAAGGAATGGCCTTGAGGGATAATCTGCATAGTGAAATGGAGGCAGTCTGAAAGAAGGCTTATGTTTGGTTAAACAGGGGCCTGAGGAGAAAGAGAATCACTCTGATGTGGGACTATATTTGTCATAAGGCATGGATATTTGCCTCAGATACTGTGATATTCTAAGCAAGTGCTGAGACGGACCGTGATTCCTTAAGGCTGAGGCTCTGTGCCTACGGGGTAAAACAGAAATATATCTTAAAAGCTGCAATGCAAGGACACATGATGATGAAAGAAAAAAAATAAATCACAAAAAATATCACCTGGAAGATAAAGGACAAATAACAGTTTAGCTTAAAGACATTCTTTGTATTTTACTGTCAAATTCATAAAGGCTGCAGCCATGTTATCTAAACTGAAAACTAAAACTATGCAATTGGGAGGGATGAGTCATCATACTTTCAAAATGCATTACAACCAGGCCACTCCAAGCAACACAACAATTTTGACTCCAATCCAGTCCAAATATTTTAACATCCTCTGATATTATTATTATTATCATCATCTTCTTCTTCATGTTCATCATCATCAGTCACTACTATTAGTGTTGTTGTTGCTACTGTTGTTGCTGTGTCTCTCTCTCTCTGCCCTTCTGTCGTTAGTGCGTAGAATAAAAAACACAATATCTCTGCTTCTCCTACATCGATTTTTCCAAAACTGTCCATCATGACTCTGACAGTATTATAGGGGTGCAATGCTAACCCCAAAATTCCATTGGGCATGGCTTTATAATCTTGCGTTTTACAAGTGGAGTGTCTTCAAAGCGTTTCGCCTGCCATATGTTGTAGGTCGTGGTTTCCGTCAAAAAGAATGCTACGCGAGCAGAACAGACAGACGTTTCTGGAAATGGTGGGTAAATCATTGGAGTGGATATTTTATCTTGCTGGCTGTGTTTTCCTTAATTGCCTTTGTTGGCACATGGCTATGTTTCTCGGTGCGTTACTGCCACCAACTGTCCGTCAGTGGACTAGCATGATACCTATGGCAAGATGGTGTAGTTGGATGCCAACAAACAAACAAAACTTATATGACACTCAAATCACTTTGAACACAATGCTCTTCTCTGTTGTACTCTCACTTGCAGATTTAGAGGAATAACGATGGACTTATTAGATATCCTAATAACACTACTTCCTAATAGACAGTGAGTAAGGGAACTATAGCAAGGTTTCCAGATTGTCCAGATATACTATAAGCAATGTTGCAGTGACAACCTTTAACCAGGCTAGCTTCTGTGTAGTTGGAGGACAGTTTACTTACTTGTAACTCCCAACAGCTCCCCAATCCAAACTCTGTTTTTTTTGAAGATATCGTGTGCTGTGTGTGCTTATTGAATCTTATATGAGTGGATCATATAAGATGCGATTACTACTATATTTCTGTCAGAAAGCAAACTAATCGCTCATGCCCATGTTGAGGACCAACTAGTCTTACATAGCCTGACCTACAGTATCTCCACACTTTGTTTTAGCAGGTTTGTGGTGAACCCAGTGCTCAAAACTTTGCAATCATCGAACCAGGGCAAACAGGCTTAGCACAAAGATGGTGAGGATATCTTCATTGATAAAAACTATAACAAATTGATGTTCCCTTGTTGGTGTGCTTCTAGTTATGAATCAAAATCTCCTGGTTCTAGTGCTTGGCCGGAACCTTCTAGTTGTGTGTCTGTCTCAGGGTCTGGTCTTGTTGTAGACTGAAGACTTGGGTGTAGTATGGGTTATATAGCTCCCTCCCTACATGTCTGCTCTGTGAAAACACATCACTCAGCAGCCGTCTGGGTTATGGGGTGAGAGACAGAAGGAACCGCTGCTTATACCTCACCTTAATAACAGCAGGAACGGCAAGGTCTTTAAAGATATAATTCCTTAGGTTTAACACCCCAATTCCCACTGCTTGAGATGTGAAATTAGAATGTGGGTTGTTGTTGTTGAACGACAAATACGTGCAAAAATGTCTCTTCCATTCATTTAAAACCAGAGTAACATAAGGAAAAGTACTATCAACATGTGTTCATAAGTTTACAGTGCTTTTTAAACAGTAATTACCTTAAATAAGGGGTATAGTAATGGGAGAGGGATGAGGACATCACACACACAGCTCCTTTCTTCATTCGTCTTTATTGAATGAGGAAGAGTAGCCTAAGCTACTGAAGCCCCGAGGCATTACCAACAGATAGACGAACCATTAAACCACACAGACAAGGATCTGTATTACCTATCTGCATTCCTCTTCTTGGTGTTACTCACTGGTTGCATAGTGTTAACAGTGACCAACTTAATATACATTCACAACTACTATAAATGAAAATGGAATACTATAATAACTGTAATAAGATCAAACTGAAATTAGCTTTTCAAATGAATTATATTTACCTTAAAATGAATTAACTGTTCTGGTCACATACCACTTGTCACAAAAAGCAGGTGGTATGTATTGCCATGGAAAATGGAAGCCTCAGTCTTTCAAATACATATTAATATCCACATAATCCTTGAGGAAGGTGTTCATGTTCAACAGTGAAACACTCCACAGCATGACCATTTCCTAATTAATATTTCCACTACACCATAATAACAGGTTTAAAGTAGGTTTAATGTCCATTTCCACAGCACTAATTACAACTAAATCTACATTATACTGAATTTACCATGTTAACTATTATAGCACAGATGATTACACCATTTCTCAGTATTCCTTTTTACCTGACTTTATAAGTGTCTACTCTATGTGTTTGTCCTGGCTATTAGTACTATTAGTACTATTTGTGAGCGACTGTCAAAAAGAAAATGGTGATACTGTCACCATTTTCCATCTGCATGTACAACACATTCTCAGTCCCTACTTGTTAAATAGGATACTGCCGCTTGGTCAGTGATCCACCACTTTAAAATATGATACTGTAGGTATCCCTCTAGTTTAATTTCTTGATGTGCAGAGCTCCGCGGCCAAGTTAGCAACAATTAGTAAACAATGATAAATAAAAATATACTTTCAAGATAAAGCTCAGTTTTCACAGTATCTAACTTGTCACCATCCGAAGACAAGTTTCTTTAAGCTGCACAGAGCAGGGTAAGTCATCCTTTCTTCTGCACAAGAGTTGGACATCACACTTGTGTGTGTGTGTGTGTGTGTGTGTGTAGGTGTGCGTGTGTGTGTGAAATTTGATTACTCTGGCGATCCCTTAAATCCCTTTGTGGTATTTTATGACTGCTGTCACAAAAAGATTTGCAAGAGGACTTTTGCTTTTTAAATTGGTATTGAATTCCGAGCAGCTTTTAAAATGTCATAAAAGTATGGCCCTTAAAAGCTGTAAGGACATGACAGGCCTGCCTGGGAGGCTAACGCGGGCTGACCTGAGCATCTTTATTGCACTGTCCCGAACTGAAGCCTGAGTGGCTGCCGCAGGAACATCCTTGTGTGGCGTCTGCAGATGAGAGCTACTAGCAGAGGAGGATGTGGATGTGAGTTTAACGGTGCAGCAATATCCCAGAGCCCATTAGAAGCTATTCACTATCAGATCAAGTTTAAGTGCTCTGGCCACTTACAGAAGAGCCAGACCATACAATACATTAAGTAAAGCTTTCTATGACCGGGCTCCTGAGCCAACCCTGATGCTAACTGCTCCAGTCCGCAGCGTTATACCTTCCATCAAAGCAAAGCGTAGGCTCACTAAAAATAACTCTTCATACGTTGCTCGAGCTTGAGCTCAGACACTGTCCAACATGTAACGCGCAGCTGCTTGGTGAGCACACACAGACGAGACAGTTGAAGCGATTTCCAGGCTCCTCCCGACAGATAAATGCACCTTGCCTGGAGGCAAGATTAGTCATGGCCTCCTCATCTCTTAAGGCTGGTTAACCATTTAGGGCTAAAACCCCACTGGGCTCTTTGATAAACTAGGCTAACTTGTAAAGATGTTTAAGTGGCATCACAAATCTATGTTTATTGGCATTATGGAGCTCCAGTGGTGAAACACATTTTATGTAGATAAGCAAGCTAGTTAGCTAGAACTTTCTTTCTCTGTAGCAAACTATCTAACTAACCAATAACTAACTAGCTAATTTAAGATGGGACTTTATTTTAAGGATGTATTAAGGGATAAAATAATTAGATAACTAGCTAATAACTAGCTGATTTAAATTAGCTAGCTAGTTAGCTAGAATGTTGCTCTGTTGCAAAGCACTGGCAAACTAGCTAACTAACTTGCTAATTTAAGTTGGGACTTATATATCGTGGATGTATTAAGGGAGAAAAAAGATAATTAGCTAATAACTAGCTGATGTAAAATAGCTAGTGATATTGAAGAAAGAAAGAAAGAAAGAAAGAAAGGAGAAAATCAGCATTTTACAGACGTTTCTTTCACGGGGAAAAGTCTTTATAGGGCTGTGCGTCATACACAAATCTGTTTTCAGTTAATGTTTTTCAGAATTGTTGTTGTTGTTGTGAAATAATAGCTTATTTGATCAGTTACTGAAATAAAAAAGAGAGAAGTTTACAGAGGAAATGCCTTGGTGGAACAGCTAACAACTCAATCTGAAATGTGAAGGAAACACAACTACACAGTGAGAGGACACAAGACAAAAAAGGTGGAGACCCACTGGTATAATCTTTAAAAATACGTTTTGTGTGAATTTTAAAAACTTATCATACATTTACTGTATGTAAAATCTTAATCTACAGAATAATAAAAAAAAAGTACAGTGTAGCGCTGCAGACAGTGGTGGCATATGAATGTGTCCATAAAATAACACACTCTGTGTACTTTTGTTGATTGTGGAACAAAAAGGACATTCCAGTTGGCCTTAACCATGGACCAATTAGCATGATAGGCAGGGTGAGAGTCAACTAGCTGTCCCACACATCACATCACCAACCCAATCAGACCAAACCAATATATCAACCAACCAATATCACATATTGAAAGGAAACACAAAGTAAATTACAATGTTATCTGACCCTAAAAAGAGAATTCACACTGGCAAATTACCTGAGCACAATAAAATATCCTAAAGTAAGAAAAGGTTTGACTGTGAACAGAATCAATGAGCACAGCCTTGCTGTAGAAAACCATTAATACCATTAAGAGAGCTGGCTGACAGAGGAGACACTCTGCTCCCTGTGTGACAGAGGACAGGTAGAGACACAGTTACACTTCCTCACTTCATGCTCCAAATACCAGGCTATGAGAAATGAATATTTTCCTAATATTAGAAAAATACACCCGGAATTCCTAAACATAACAGACAGAAAAACTGCCATATTTACTTGGGGAAATGCCCAAAAGTGAAATTATTACACACACATTAATCCTAATGTTTTATTTTTAATTTAGATTTTCACTCTATAATTTCCTAATGCTTTGGCAATATTGTCTTTGTTCCAAATTCTTGCACACGTACTTTTTTGGACTGAGATCTGATTCCTCAAGGGCCAAGGTCATGGACCAAACCAAACCATTGACATTGACATCATCCCGAATACGGCCGCTGCCATCTTGTGCTGGTGAGGTCATTTGGGGCCAGAGTCTGCGCAGTAGTGATTGGGGTTGGAACTGCAATATGGAGATCTTGCCTATAGACCTGGCCGACTCAATTATGAGCAGGGCTCAGCTGTCAGATGGTGACATGAAACCCTTTTTTATAGCATCAAAGTACTCATTAAAACCAAATGTCAGCATTATAAGAACAACCTAAAATTACATATACTTAATTTTTTTAGTTTGGCCCGTCTGTTAACATAGAGGCAGCAGGCTGTATGACCTATACTGCAGTCGGCCACTAGGGGGCAATAGAGAGGTTTTGGCTTCACTTTTGGGGAGCTGTCATGTCGTCCATCTTTATACACAGTCAAGGGTCCACTCTAATGCAGGGCTTTGTATTCTATGTTTTTTGTGGTTTATCTTCACCATTATATTACCATTTAAGCATTAAAGAGGTAGTGCCTGGTATGTTTAATTTAGTTATGGTCCATTCACATTTTAGTGACAGGTGCTAAAAGATTATGAGAGTTAGCTGGCAAACAAAATGGGGGATTCTGCCTTAGCAGTTACCTATACAGACTGGTCTGTATAAAGGCATGTTGTGTTGTTGTTTACTGATGTATCTGATCGTTTTATGGTTGTATGGATGGCAGTGTTGGTCTGTCTGTTGGTCCACCACATCCAGACTAAAATATCCAACATGTTTTCACTCTCAATTCTTCAGACTGCTTCTTGGTCAGTGGCCTTCTGTTTTAACATATGTCCCTGTTGCAACCTTGTCTACTAGAAATGACATTTGTATATTACTACATTGTTGTCATACCTGCCAGGATTATGTTCAGAGATAATGTTTTTTTGAAACACTGTGGCTGGGGTGGATGTACAAAGTGCAGCACTATAACATCTGGTTATGAGCTATTTTTATCTACAGAAGGAGTGGGTGACCGCCATGTCTCTACAGTAGCCCACAACAGACTTTTTCATAAGTCACCATAGTTTCTCTTACACACTCCTACTGAGTCCACCATGTTGAACTGCCATGTTTTATACAGTATCCCTGAATGGACAAACCAAACACTGGCTCTAGATAGGGCCTTGTTGCCTTATGTGGACTTTCTCGCTCTTTATACTACGACTTGGGAATGAGACCAGGTTGAAATATCCAACACGTTCAATTGTTGGACGGATTACCATTAAAATTGATTCAGACATTCATGTTTCCCTCAGGTTGAATTGTAATAACTTTGGTGCAAAGCTGATTGTGATTATAGGGCAAATTTTACATTTCACAAATATGAATGTAACACTTTCCTTTTTTGCCACTAGACCTTCTGGCCGGTATCACTCATGCAGAATAAATTTGTAAGGTAATTCATAGGGGATAGACAAACAGTGAAGCGGTGAATCAGAATATGCAAATTGCAGCTGTTGTCCTATGTAATCATTCTAATGGGTGATTATAGAACAATGACTTTGATGCCTAGATGTCCATGCAGTTTGGGTGCCTTGCTCTAGGGCACTTCATTAGTGTTTGCGTATAGATCTATTTGAATGTTTGGCTTAAAAGCAGTTTATGTTATTTTCACAACTTTTCTCATTAAAGTGGGGGAAACAGTAAGTGAGGCCTCAAGCATCCTCTATGCCATGTGTCATTGCCATGCACACACACACACACACACACACACACACACAGACACACTCCATCAGGGTGTACAAACCCAGCCCATCAGCTGATTGTGGTCTAATTCAAGTTGGCACATAGGAGTCGGGATGAGAGCAACGAGTAATCAAGGAGACAGACGAGAGAGAGAGAGGACGAGGTAAGTGCAAGGAGAGAGAGAGCTAGAACGAGAAGGCAAACTATAAAACATGAAAGTAGAGGAATGAAAATATTCAACTCGACAGTATCCGAGTCGGCTCTGAGAGTCGGAAGAGAGAGATTGAAAGAAAATTAGTAGGTCTTCATTTGCCAAAAACTAAAAACCAGTTTGTGTGGGTTGAGACACAGGTTCACAGTCTGAGCACATACTGATGTACTGCTTCAAATAGGACTTCACAAACCATGTTATACTGTCAGTAATTGTTACTGACATGGACTGACAGTATCATAAGAAGCATTGTCAAACTGGTGTTAACCATATAATTCAATTCAATTCAAT
>NW_023339674.1:26603695-26609115 GCF_004916995.1 Morone saxatilis
AAGACATAACGAATTGATTCCTCTGACAACAGAGGGACCATTTCACCCAGTATAACAAAACGTGCTTCTGAACAGGATTGCCGACCCTACCTTTAACTTGTGTACCATAAGGTCAGCAAGCTTTACTTCAAAATTAAACTGGATGTTGATAACTTGCCTGCAGAATGAGCAAAATGTGAAACTGCCATGGTAGACTGGTGTGTGTATGTTTTGGTGTGATTGGAATATTACATTTTGGCCCTCTGATCGTACACTTTGATTTTATTAGAGAAACCTGAGTCCCCTCTTTCCTCCTGACCTCTTCAAAGTCAGCAATGAGGAGGAATGATCACCTATACCTAAACCTATATCTCTTTTAATCTCAAATAAAAGCTTGTGCGTGAACGTCAGGGTTCCCACTGTTATTAAGAAATCCATATGCAGGACCTTTACATGAGTTTTTCTTCACAATACAGAATAGCCCTTGCTCACAAACTGTGGTTAGCCATAGGTCATTGTTTATGAGACACTTTTGCATTAGCACGCTTTCGTGGTGCGCTTGGCTGTTTTCACCACAGCCGATTATTCTGCTTTCTGAATAGACCTTTTTCACAGCAGACATTAGGACATAAAATAATAGGATAAAGACAGGTGTTACCAATGATACTAACAAAGGTTCTGTTCCATTTAGTGTTTCTAGTGAGCCAGCTTGCCCCCTGACTCTCAATCAGTATCACTGGCTACACCTGTGGTTACCCTACTATTTCATGTCAAAATGGCTGCTGTGAAAAAGGCTCTATTGAGCTTTCCTCGAACTGTGGCAGTAATTTGGCCACAGCACAGGATAAAATACAATTAAAATGTTCCAGGACAACATAGATTATTTCCAGGATATTTGGTCATTTTAACCCATTCTCCAGGTGTTTCCCTGAAGCTAGTCTCTAAATGTCCAGGTTTTCCAGGGCGCGTGGGAACCCCTAGAACTTGATTATGTGTTTGGTACCATCCACACTGTGTCTGTCCATCCATGAACTGTGTGAGCACGCAGTAGCTCTCCATCTGTGTCCGTTAGAGGGCAGCAGTGAGGTGCGGAGGGGGCCGGCGTTGAGTCAGTCCCAGGCAGGCTGGAGTGCCGCTGAGCCGGGCAGAGCAGACATACACAGAGGAGGGCTGGTGAGGGAGGAAGGAAGGCTGCCTCATGCCGCCGGGGTTTACCGGGAATTAAAAACAAATCTGACGTCCAAACTCTGTCGCTTCTGGTAGGAGGAATTACAACGCAGCAAAAATGCATCTATTTGGGATTGGGATGCTGATGGCGGCTCTGCAGGTAAGATAATATATTTCCAATTTAGCAGCGAGTCAGGCTGCAGATACACAGCGGAACAAACGGACTGGTGCTCCTTAAAGGAGCTAAATGCAACGAAATCTTATCTGCTGCTGCTTCTGTTCGCCTCATTTCACTGGTTTCTCTGCCGTCCTCCGGTAAAACAAGGGCCGACTAAAGCGGCCACACGCTGGCTGCACACTCATTTATCAAGCCGACGAGAGGAACGCACCCGCAGCCGACGGTTCCTCTGTCGGATGAACCACGACTTCAGATGTAATGTGAGGGAGAGCAGAAACAATCCATCCATCCGTCCGTCCCCGGCTAACAGGCTGCTGCCGCCTGTTCCAGCATCTCATCTGTGACACAATTCATGTTGCTTTCTGCTCAAATCACATGCCTGACTTTTGTTGAGCTGTAATCCAGTTCATCCTGACAGAACCCCCCCGATACGCAGCGTTTTCTCTTTTTTCCCCTTGCGGCTGATATCCATTTAAAAAGATGGCAGTTTTATGTGTCCTCTTATAACCGGGCATACACGGTGGAGCAAGGTTTAAGACGTTTTATGTCTTCTCTTATTTGGCTTCCTGTCTGTTCCATAGCTGAATTTATTTCAGGGGTAGATTCTCAAACCCTCCCGGTCCGGCTCCCTGTAACAATTCTATATTAAATGTGGAAATTCGGCCAAAAAAACCCTTCCCCGAGGAGGGAACATTTTGCAGCCCTAGGCGAACTGTAATTGTGCACTGGCTCTTGGCCCGTGTGCGTCGTGAGAATATGAACCTATTGTTAAAGTGGACGTTGTGTGATTGAGATAAAGTGCACCGCGCCGTCTCAAATCCTGTTACCCAGTGGCTCGGCTTTAAATTGCCACATTTTTGAATGGGGTTTGGCGTGCGGGTTCTGAGAGAAAAACAGGATACACAGGGGGCTTACAGTCCAGACTGTGATGTATTTTTGGGCCACCTGCTGTTCAGCCCATTCCCAGAAGTAAAGACTATAACTTTTAAAGGACCATGCCAAAATTTGTCATGGTTTACTAAATCAGGTTTTAAATAGTAGGAGAGAACGGGGTTGGTAGTCACACTGATTACTTATATTTGAATCCCTCAAAAAGTGGCCTTTTAGAAAAATATTTTTTAGTCATATTTGGTGAAACTTTCACTATATCCTGACAGTAGTACATGAGACAGACAATTCTCTGTCTCCTCCTAGTGCTCCTATTGGGATTTACAAGAATTGTAAAGGCCCAGTGTGTAACATTTAGGAGGATGTATTGTCCAAAATTAAGTATATTAGTTAAGTATGTTTTTATTAATGTAATCACTTGAATTGTTGAATATCTACAGCTTCGGCTACAGCTAGCTAGCACGTCCGAGGTCTGACATGTTGAACCGCAATGTTTCTACAGTATATCAGAAAGGATCAACCAAACACTGGCTCTAGATAGGGGCATTGTCCCACGTTGCATTCTGCAACTACACAGCTAACGTTAGATGCCACTAAATCCTACACACTGGAGCTTTAAAAGTTGAATTTCACTGAAATGCGACAACTTAACACATCTCCTGCCACAAGAGAACATAAATAGGACAAATAATTTACATAAGTGCATTTTTTATTGTTCCAACTGGGATTTTTTTGCTAGCGACTAAGCTGACAATCACAAGTTGTAGCCTAGCTAAATAAAACGTAGCTAAACTATAGTTCTTCCTTCTTACTTTTTATTATAAACCTACTGCCTAGAATATAAGCAGAAATGCTCAATATTTACATTTTAATGTAAAAACACCAACACTATTCTCACCTCAAGTTAAGTGCACCTGAAACAACCCTGTAGGTGACTTCTGACCCCAATTCTGAATATTGCGATAACCAACATTTATTTTTTATTTTTTTTAAAGTATATTTTTTGGGGCTTTTTATTTTATTATGTGACAGCTGAAGATAGACCGGAAAGGGGTGCCAGAGAGAGGGGATGACACGCAGCAAAGGGGCACAGGTCGGTTCGAACGCCTGGCGCTGCATCCAAGGATCACAATGATCAGTACATGGGTCGGCAGCTCTACCACTGAGCTAACGGTGCCTAAACCAAAATTTTTTTAACAGAGCTAATGAATGTGACAACCAACCCCAAACCACCCCCCTCCCTACATAAAATGAAACAAAAATCTAATTTAGCAAAATTTAAAGAAAAGCCACTAGCATAATAGAAGACTAAAACATTAAAATCTTACAAACTGCAAGTTCACCCACCTCGTTGCTGACTAATCTTAGATGTCATGTTTTGTTTCCCTCTTGTTTTTTCCAATGAACTAACCCAACGAAACATGAAACTGTTGAAGTATTCAGCTCTTTTGTTGTGCAGTTAAATTTGTGGCAGATTTTAAGTATTGGTGAGTATAATTCCAGTTTTTCCATTGACCTCGATTTCTTTGAATTGACTTTAATCATGTACAGAAATTGAGCCTAAAAATGAATTGGCTACCCATTTTGATAATAGATCAACTGTAAATTGTTTATTGTTCAACTGTACTTGACCGGTAAGTAAAATCCCGAATGCTTAAAATGTTGGAGTTAATAAATTTAAATGGTGTTCTGATGGAACTAACACAGTTTAGTAGTATGAAGTACAGTGTAGAGGGTGCATTATTCAATTTAAAATAGCAGCACACTGCTGTCACGTGGATAATTTGCCGATTATGATGTACATCCTGAGTCTCAAATAGGTTTGGACACCAGCTGATAAAAGCAACTTGAAAGCAGGATTTCAGTGACAGCAGATGTAAGAAAGGTTTTTATCCACCATTTATGTGGAGCAAATTTCAGATAGACGAGGAAACATGCATTTGTCCAGCGGTCAAAGGTTCAGGTCTTGAAATTAAGCCATTTCACCACAATCGTCCTTTTTTTCTCCAAAAAAGCAGAGTCAGTCAACTCCCTTGGTCTGATCTTTATCCCCCTTTACAAGCCTTTTTCTTACTTTTTAGTCCAAGTTTTTAGTTTTTTGAAGACTTTCATCATAAGTTTTCATCATCACTGAAGGCACATGCACTGTATGTAGCTGTGTGATGTGTGATATCAGGTGTGGTGATAGTTAGTATAAGATACGTGAATGGTTTACATGGCTTGCAGATAAACCAGTAAATAGCAAATGGCAGAATATTGCTAAGGTTTCAGGAGATAATGATCCTGGCTGTTCCCTCTGAGCCTGTATTGCAAGAGGAAGAGATGGGTATAGGATGTATGAGTAAGGTTGATTTTACCAAAAGTCTTGGATTACAAAGTTGTAAAGACCTCCGTTTGACCTTTTTTTGTTCCCCTAAAGGGGTTGGTTTATGATCCATTGGTTTGATTGGAGATTTCATGTGCCAGGGCATGACACAGCCCTCCAGGTCTGATCCCTTCTCCGTTATAGCTGGTTTAGTCACGTGACGCTGGCATCTGAACGAAACTGCGTTGTTAGCTTAGACTAGGTAGGTATAGTGCTGTATGTCCTTCCGGTGATGTGTAGTTTTCAAAATGGCCATGGAAGCCTCCATGGACCTTGCCGTCCTTTAATTGCTTAATCAATAATAAAAATCTTGAACCGATATCAAAATTTTTGTTTAATCTCATATATAAATTTTTTTAAAAAAATCTAACTCCTCATATCCCACATTATCTTTACTTAATCCCTTGTGGTATTATTTGTTTCTTAATCTTAAGTATAATATTCCTTATCTTTTATATACATCTGTTGACTGTTCAATTCCATGTTGTATGTTCTTCACTTCCAATTTTGGTAGAACTACATCAACCTGGTAGTTATTGTACATACAGGCACATATCCCTATTTCTAGTCTAACAACTCGTTTTCCTTTCATATGATCCATGTCTGTCACGTGTTTGACTTTACATGCCTACTAAACTGTATAATTATATCAAGTTGTAGAGTGTGCCTCTTTGTCACTTCCCTTTTCACAGCTATTGTGTAAAAATCTCATCAACCATTGTAAACCACTAACCAACCCCTTTAATTTTAACAAAAAAATGTTCAACTTTTTTGTTCATTTACATTTTATTATAACAAGCTGTTTAAGAATCAAACCTTTATCAACATCCAATATCCGATCTC
>NW_023339674.1:26609140-26610278 GCF_004916995.1 Morone saxatilis
TGACACCAATGAGGACACATTTATGAATGAAGACATTGATTTTAAGCAAATAAAATACTTAAAATACTACACATTGTCCCTTTAATGCATATGGTGGTGTGTTATTTATACTATGACAGTTTTCTTTAAATTTAGATTAAAATTAAAATCGTAATATATCACCTTGTTTAGAGTATTGCAATATATCACAGTATATTGAACCGTAACCCCTGTACCGTGATGCGTATTGTATGGCCAGAAATTTGCTGGTTCACAGCCCTAATATTGATGCAGGTCTCTTTTACTCTAGGTTTAGTGCCATTTATTCACCTCACTGAAAAAGTTATACTACTTATATGTAGGGTTGAGTATTTCTTTTTTTTTTTTCGATACTAGCGCTAAAATGATACTAAGAACAATAGGGTGCCTAAACAGAGCCTAAACTGAAGCACAAAATTAATTTAATTAATATTTAGAACGGCTAATTTGAACTTGAAATTGAACATATTAACTGTTAACAGTTTAAAGTATACTTAACATGGAGTCAAGCACGGTGCATCCCTCTGTATGTATCCTGTGTCTCTCTGTCTTTACTATATCCTGACAATAATACATTCTTATTAAAGCACTGTTACCGGGAAAAGGAAAGGTGATGTTACAGTATCACATACTGTGAATGTAATTACTGTATAGTCAGTCCTGCAGTGTGTGTTGGGACATCAGGGCCTTAATCATGAAAGTACTGCATAAACTCTAGGTTAAAATAAGAGAATTTGGTCATTTTTCAAAAAAACTACTCAAATGATGAACTGTAGACCTGTGTATTGGTAAGCATCTGGCGATATGTATCACGATACAGGGATCATGATTCGTTATACTGCAACACATGGTGATACTGTAAAGCAATATATTGCAATAAAATTCCTTAAAATAGTCACATTTGAGAAGCTGAAATCAGATAATTTGGACTCAAAATGACTTATCATTGATTATTTGACTAATTGTTGCAGCTGGAATTGTTATTTTAATTATATAGCGGTACTCTTATTTAATTACAACTTAATACCAACTATTTAGGTGGAACGTGTACTACTCCAAGTCTCGAGATTTGGAGCTAAGCTAAGTAGTATATAAGTATATATTCCTAGATTTATTTATT
>NW_023339674.1:26610448-26615142 GCF_004916995.1 Morone saxatilis
ACATACTGGTATCGGATCGGTACTCGGTATCGGCCGATACGCACAGCATAAGTATCGGAATCTGTATCGGGAGGGAAAAAAATGGTATCTGAGCATCTCTAATGCTAAAGGCATATTTCATATTGTCATATCAAAGTAAATATACCAGTACTGCTGTGATTGGGTAGATTCTGAGGGGGAATTTGCCCCCGTTCCCTGGCATGACCTCCCGCTTTTTTCCACCCGCGCTCTAAATGTCACCACTGAAACCTGCATAGCGTCGCACAGAAACGCCGCATCACACCAGTCTTGCTACGTGTTTACATCCTTCCTCCTCATGCTAATGGAGGGAAGAGATGAAAGCCAGCCTTCCTAAATCCCCCTCTCTCCCCTCTCCCCTCTCCTCTCTCCCCTCACCCCTCATCTTCCAACCATGCCAGAATGGGCAGTGAGGACGTGAGGACGTCAGGGTTTAAAGTTTTTGGGTTAAGTGGAAGCAAATCACAGCACCCCTCTTGGCTTCATTACTTTAATCACAGAAGAACACCCCCACTCACACACACACACACACACACACACACACTCACACACACACTAACAAACTGCAACAGATGCTTTTCTGCTGCTCTTCAGAGCAGAGAAGTGGGAATATGCGCGTCTGTGTGTGCATGTGGGACAGGAGGTGGTGGGAGGGGGGTTCATGTCAGGCTGGGGCTCAAACAACAGGAGAGACAAAAGTCTAGACGCTAATTATCATCAAAATTAATTGACCCAGTTGTCTGCTGCTCCTCGTGGTGATTAATAATGGTCTCCTGGTTTGGACTGGTGCTGAACTGGATTTTATTTTCCCTTTGACACACAACATTTTTCTTCTGCTTCACCGTTACAAGTTTGAACATCAAACCCCATTAAGAAAATGTGTAAAAACAAAATCACTGCTCTGTGCTAATTGCCTCAGCTTCCCATGCTTATATTCAGCCTTAACAATGGCAGAGAGCCAAATCACTGTCAGTCAGTTTGTATGTCTTCAGTCAAAGACCTCAGCTTGCTCAAGAAGAGAAGTTAAGATTTGCAAACATGTTTCATTACTGGCTTTACCCTTTCACAGCATGCAAATGGAGTTTTGAATGAGGTTATGGATGTTGATGAATGAACGTGCAACAATAAGTCAATTAATTGAGTAGTTGGCAATTAATTTAATAGTTGACAACTATTTTGATAATTGATTTACTAGGGGAGTAAGAAAATATAAAAAAATATTGTATTGTTGTTTTGTGATATTGCATTAATTATCAAAAAGACTGTTTACAACAGCTAGTTAGCAGGGCAATGATGTTGGATGTTCTGATGATGTGATGAATACAAATGCAGATCCAATGTTCTAGTTGCATTAAAAAAATGTATCCATATGGTGGTGTGTTCTTTATACTATGAAATTTTTCCTAAAATCAAACCAAAACATTCCCTATCACCTTGCTTACAGTATCGAAATGTGTTGCAATATATTGAATCGTAATCCCTGTAACATGATACGTATTATATCCCCAGATGCTGGCCAATACACAGCCCTTTGATTAATCGTTTTGAGTAAGTTTTTCTCCAATGAGAATATTTCTGGTTTCCTTAGTCCTCTATGGCAGTAAACTGAATATTGTTGTTGTGGATAAAACAAAACATTTGAGGACTTCACCTTGGGCATTGGGAAATACTGATCAACATTTTCACCATTTTATCGACCAAACAACTAGGACTGTGTATTGGCAAGATACTGGCGATATGATATGTATCACGATACAGGGGTTGCGATTCATATAATGATATATTGTGATTTTTTTAATTTTAGGAAAGTAGTATAGTAGTAGTAGCCCTCAGTGCTATCTAGCAGCTGGAGGTTTAAACCATAAGAATCGATACAGTGTTGTGATATGGATACAATATCCAGCAAAACAAAATATGCAAGCATATGAAGGTTGATATGGATGATAAATATAGTTTTTTGATATTTTCATAGCACGCTTACAAATACCCTGATATACTTAAGTTGAGAAAATGATCAACAGTTTTCTATAATGAAAATAGTGCAGCCCTACTGATGAAACAGTGTCAAGGCATAAAAGAGTCAACCTTTAGTCTGATGAAAAGTCATTAAAAAGTCACAAAAACAATTCAAGAGGTTGTGAGGGCGTCAAGATGTAATATAAGATGCATGAAAAATATTCGTATTCTTTTATTCCTCCCCTCTCCAGGTTGTTGTTCTGGGTGGAGAAGCTGATCCTTCGTTGTCAGGCAAGCAGGGGTTGTTGCCATGCACAAGGGGCTTTACTCAGAAGGAATACATCATCGAAATGGACCAAGAGTTGGCAAAGGGACATGCCGTCTTCAACGGTCAGTACACACACACACACACAGAGAGACAGACTTGGAGCGGGGACAGCTACAGTAATAATCCCCTGCTGTTGGGTGGGGGTTGTTTAAGAGTCCTGCTGATATTTGAACCATAATGGAGCTCCAAGAGGACTGACCTTTTGTGACGGCTGAGTGTGGAGTAGAATGTGGTCTGGTCTGTGCGTCCTGATTACTGCGGTTTAAATATTGTGATGAAACATGACTGTGAATGGTGAATCAAGCTTTTTCTGATTGTTTTGTAGAGGCGTCGATGAATGTTTCCGTCCACTTTTCATGGGAGTGTTAGGTGTTGGATGCTGTTTCAGAGGGTGTTTATCCCGTCACTTGTGCACAATCCTTGGGGAATGTCTACACAAGGAAAAACTGAGTTATTAAATATTGGTTTAAGCATTGACATTACTGCTTTAGGAGAGAGAGCCCAGTGAAGTTTGAGAAGTCAAACGCTAGCTTTAATAACACAAAGACTAAGATCCCGGATGCCAGAGTCTAAGCATAAGAAAGTGTAAGGATGCCCCCCTTAACTATATATAAAAGTAAGGTAAGGAAAATGTTACTTCTTCTTTAAAATCTTGCATAATCTGGCTTTAACACTGGGTGGAGTATTATTGCAAGTATTTTTGGAGTCTGTGCAAAATCGAGAACATACTGTATTTAAAGGATCCGAAATGTTGCTTTTCTTTCTTCAATTCCAAAACATAAAGGACTGTGGTCCTTTAAAAACCCACATAGGTCAAACTCATGGTTAACATGGGTTACCAGGCCTGCTGATGTTTACCCAGTGAACGAACCAGGATCAATCGGCATGATATTTCTCTATGCTGTGTGTGAGAGGGGTTGGAGTGATCAGTATCATTGACTGGGCCTCTGGCTATAAGCGGCAGACTCATCAATAAGCAGTGTACATTTATAGAGACTGGAGTGGGTGAGCTCTGCTGAGTGTGAATGGCTGTCTGAAAGAGGGCTTTCTCATTGGTGATGATGTTTGTTTGGACAGAACCTTTGGATTTCAATGACCCTGTGCCTGTGTGTCTTTTTTTTTTTGGCCTTTTCATGCCTTTACTAGATAGTGACAGCTGAAGATAGACAGGAAAGGGGGGGTAGAGAGAGGGAACGACACGCAGCAAAGGGCCGCAGGTCGGATTCGAACCCTAGCCCGCTGCAGCAACTCCGTACAGGGTTAGCAGCTCTATCAGGTGAGCTAACCGGGTGCCCTGTAATGAAGAATTTATAGAAAATTAAATGTTTATCACCAAATTAGCGAAGCTTAGTAAGCGGCTATTCTTCAGTAAAAACAAGTCTAAATGCTGCAGGGTGGAAGGTGGCCATGTTTATTTGTGTTTGTTTATGTGATTCACTGCTTTGTTCTCGCTAACACTGGTCCCTCTCTTCATTCAATATTGAGCTCTCTCAACCGTCGCTGCTCTCTCTGCCTTTAAAGACACACCTTCAAGCAGGTAACCATGTTGTAATGGAGATGCAAATCAAACCGAGTCAAGCCAAGCCAGCACATGTGTATGGAAAAGGGCTATTGGTCTGCAGTCAGACTTCAGACAGGAGCCCATAGTATAAACAGTTGAATTAATGTGTGCCATTGGACAACATTCACATGCCTAAATAATTACAGTGGGAGCTTCCACGTCTTCCATTCTTTTTTTTATTTCTTGCAGTGTAAGAAAGAACAAATGAAGAATTAAAAGGAAACAAGCTCAAACTGCTACACAGTGTTTGTATGTATTAATGAATATGTGTTTCCGGTCTGAGTGTGGAACGGATGGACTGACGGTGTACGAGTAGACAGAATAATTAAAATATGTAGTTAACAACATCCTTATTTACAAGAATCCATCCCTCTTTTTCCCCTGTGTGTGTGTGTGTCACAGCTAACCGAGCACAGAGCTCAGCAGCCAGCAGCTCTCAGACAGGAGACGCCTTAGGGAAAGCACTCGCATCCGTAAGTTCAGCACACACAAACACGCCTAAATATACATACACGTAGAGATGTGAGAGACCTGTTCAGTATTTTATCAATGCTAAATTATTTAATACATTTCTGTGATTTTGGAGTCGTGATCATAGACATTGTTCTCTCTGACTTTTATCTTCTTATTTTCTTCAGATCTACCTCTCCGGACCACACGAACAACAGCTTCTCGTGCCAATCCCTCCACCCAGTCGCCTCCACACTCCCTCAACAGGTAGCACCATGACACTCACTTTATATACACCATACCGCCATCGCAGATGGAAAAGCAGAGACTTGACTTTACCTTAAATTTTCAAACATCACTTGAGATGATGAACTTGTTTTT
>NW_023339674.1:26615167-26615342 GCF_004916995.1 Morone saxatilis
TATATGGGTCACCAGCTCTACTGACTGAGCTAACCGGGCGCCCAGCCTTTTTGTCTTCTTAAATTCTCCTGCATATGTCTGAGGTTACGTTAGATGTTCTTGTTGTCTGTCATTCTGATGGATATAATTCTGTTCGATGGACTTTGCCATCACTGAGTGAATGTGTGTGAAAGTG
>NW_023339674.1:26615512-26616454 GCF_004916995.1 Morone saxatilis
TTGCACATTGCAAAACAGTGACATTGCGTTTGCACAGCTGGAAACTTGCAACCCCCTGTGTATGTTGTTTTACAGTCTTCTGGAACCTCCCTGTACTGATTTAATTTAACTAAAATTGTCTCGTATATAGATTAAAACCTGTTAAAACCTACAGAGCACAATCAATAATTTGACTCACCACTGGCGTGTTTTTCTCAGCGTTGTCTACATGTGTCTCTGCTTGACTTGCGCTGATACTGAATATCTCCACACAAATGTCTTTGCTGCCTCTGCTTATTCGCTCCATACAGGAAGTGCTCAGCCCTTTGATGTCTCTAAATTAGCATGTGAGTGTTGAGAGCATTTTGCCTTTTCATATCAGTGAATGGGAATTGTAGGCACTCTGTGATAGTTCAGCTTCATTCCGCTCTTGTGTCAGGGGTTTTGGTGGGGACTGTTGCCAGTTTTAACCCCTGGACTGTAAAATGTGCCTCACCGTCTACTGCTGGGATGCCCTTCAGTTGAACAGAAGACGCCTGTGGTTATACAGGGCAGCTCCCAGTGTGAGCATGTGCAAGTGCGAATGTGAAGCAGGACTTTTGCTGTATATTTTTCCCTGGAGAAATAAAGGTCAGAGTGACTCTCCTCTGCCGGAGTGAAATCAGTTTTTGTGTTGTGTTTTTGGTGATTTTATTCTGAGGGAATGTATGAAACAGAGCCGGCCAGCCATACAGGCTTTGTATAACCACATTGAAGCACCAGGCAAAAACCCAACAATAACTCTGAGAGTGTGTGTCAGTGTGTGATCACATGTTTGTGTGCTTCAGTGGACTTGTATGGGCGCTGTGGAGTGTAACACGGCAACAGTGACTGAAGCTGACGGAGCGGCTAGAGAAACAAGAAGAGAGAGTGTTTCTAGTGCGTTCGTCTGCGGCGATGCTGGTGGGGTGTGTGTGTGTGTGT
>NW_023339674.1:26616478-26623907 GCF_004916995.1 Morone saxatilis
TGTGTGTCTGTGTGTGTGTAGGTGAAGGGGGTTAGGAAACAAATTACAAGGTCGTTTTGTTTATCCAGTGTAACAAATACTAATTGCTACATCATATGCAGCCAGGCTGCCGGAGAGATGAAGAGAGGAAGGTGTGTGTTGTCTCTTCAACGGTCTGACTTCCCACATCTTGTACTGTTCACCATCAACATCTCTTCAAATACAACAGTTACTCTACTCATGTGAAGCCAGAAATTAATAACAAGGTATCCTGGAAATTAGTGAATGAGGCAGAGGCAAAGAACTCGTGTTGTTCTGCTGCACTGTATACCACGCTACTTACTTTATGCATGGTTGAGTTGACAATATTGGTATACTTTCCTAATTGAAAATATAATAAAATATTAATAAGATACCGTAATAAAAACAATGCTGTCTTACCAACTTTGCAGTCCCGCTGCATTAGCATTAGTCTATTTACAGTAGTTCTCATATTACGTTAGCTTTTTAAATATCTCTCTAACGGCATTAAACCGACATTACAAACAGTCTTACATGTTCGCTACACTCGTTAGTTAGTTAGTTAGTTAGTGTGAAAGTGGTTTATTGGCTTAAGTCTACCCAATGCAATATTATATAACAAACTCTCATTAGCCCAGAAAATAGTAAGTCATGTTCACAAAACACCAACGTAGCTAAAACACGTGGATACTTACACTTACAGCTGCTCATTCACAGGATAGTTCAATCATGACCAGTCCTAATCTGACTCTGACAACCTGAGCCAGGCCATCAATGATAGCAATCATACAGGCTTAGGAGTATATCCTTGTTAAAAAGTAACTCAATATTGTATTGTATTGGAAAAGGAAAAATGGTATGGGAAATGAAAAGTTGCCTGATCAGAAATGAGTCTGCAGTTGTCACAGCACAAGGTCAGTTATTAGACAATTCACAAAACTCTTCCTTTTGTTCTTGTCTCATTTCTATATGCTTTCAAATTAAAGATTTCATTTTCATTTCAATTTCATTTTCTCTCCATGAGTACTCAGACTCAGTGAGACTGGATAATGTATTTAGATAGTTTAGCTCTGTTTGTAGCAGGATATAAGGGACTCTTTGAAGATCATTTGAGGACCAGTGCAGAGTGTCTTTGCTGCGTTACAATCTGATGGCTCTGGGCGCTGTTAATTATTTAATTGGAACAGAGTAAGACTGAATTATTAATGAGAAGATGGAGGGGGGTGGGGGGCATAATTATAAACAGACAGGCAGACAGTGTCTCGGGGATGGGTTATGAAGGAAAGGTGGTGAGAGGTGGGTCAGCAGCAGAGACTTGGTCAGACTGAGAGAGAAGACAGGCAGTGAGAGGAAACAGGAAGTAGCAGTGAAGATATGATACAGTCTATTTTTACTGACTTCGCCTTGAACTGAAAACAGATCAGGTTTTAATATGTAGCCTATCAAAGCTGCACAGTTCAGCAAAATATTAGCAATATTGCAGTATGGCCAGGTGCAATATTCAAATAGCAGAAGCTGCAGTTTGTTTGATAAAGGTAAACTGTGTGACAAACAGCGGTATAATAAAGTATTGTAGTGCTGCAGAGATACCCTGGCCTCCAAATCTTCTTCTCCAGATGCTTATATTTCTCAAAGTAAGATACTAAAAAAGTTTTATTTGGTATCGGTAGCAAAACTCGGGTATCTTATCGCCACTACTTTTTTAAATGAAACCCAGTCCTACTGTTAAAATGAATAGGTTCTGGTCTTACTGAGTGATATAAGCTTGGCATTAAAGCTTACATTGGCCTGTGAACAAAACAAACCAGCAAAAAAGTATTCAACACTTACAGGAAACTGTCCAAAAGCAGCCATGGCTGAGTCAGGTTTCTGTGGAACGGAAACCAAAATAAATAGGGGAATGGAAAGTTGATTCAGTTGCTGTCAGACCAGTGTTTTAGTCAGTGGACAGTCCCTCTGTGCTCGTGTGTGTGTGTGTGTGTGTGTGAGAGTGTGTGGGTGTGGTTTTTGAGACTACCTGTCTGAAAAGTAAAGAAAATGGATGTGGGAGTTGTTGGTTTGTTTTATAGCCCCACAATGGAGGGTTGGTCGGTCCATTCCACCTTTGGAACATCTCTGGTTATATATGTGTTGTGTTTTTGTATTTGCCCATGTGTGTATGTGTTTATCACTGCAGTGTGTGCTGTTTTTTTTCCCTTCTTTTGTGTGTTCACTGTACATTTGAGCTCCAGTGCTGAGTGTGCTGTGTTTGCACAGAATCTGGGTGTGTGTATGTGTACAGTATCTGTGTGTGTGTGTGTGTGTGTGTGTGTGTGTGTGAGAGTCAGGCCGAGGTCAGTGGCTATCCTGTACTTCCTGTGGAGAGCGGCGAGGCTGACTGCTCTGACCTTCCCATTTTCCCATCCATCCTTCCTATTAAGGCAGTGAGTGTTAGTCAGCGATGCGGCCTCACAGAGCCGGCTGCTGGTCAGCGCTGCCATACACAGCCGTGGAAACCCCCCCAATCCCACAAGCCAGCAGACACTGAGCACATTCATCTCCCCACATCCTCCTCCCTCTAACACACCCCCACCCCCAGCTGCCCCAACCTCGTTCCTCTCCCGTTCTTTTCCCGTTTCTTTCTCTTCTCTCGTCATGTAGGGGATTGCCCTACTTTATTCTAGCCTCATATATCACTGTCTCCCCTCACAGCCGGATTTGGGAAGGGCGGCCGAGATATCGAATGAGAGCTCTCTTTCTCTCTCTCTTTTGCCCCTCTCTCTACCTGAATCAGTCCCACTCATCTTTTTTCCCACTTAATTGATTCCTGCTTTTGCCCTTGTTTTGTCTCATAGGGGCTTGTTAACGTCTTAGTGATGAGATGTTCATTACTCCTATGTGTTTTCACTGAACGTAATGTAGTGTTGGTTACTTGGATTTTGTAGTAGAACGTACTCAGTTTGTACCATTCCAATTTATACATTATTCATTTTAGTTTCAGGATGGCTGGACAGATGTTGATTCTTCTGTCTCATTAGGTGGCAGTATGGATCTTTTCATGTTGAATTTTTATTGTGTTATTGTGATACATTTTCTGAAAATTCAGTTGATTCATATATAATAAATAACTGCACTGGAATATCTACCTTTGGCAAGTACAGTGAATTAAATCACAATGCTTCATCACTTTGATGTCATTAGTACAATGTCATAAAACCCATTCTCATTGATTTGTTACATTGTAATGGCTGAAAAGATATTACAGGAAAAGCAACCTCAGCAGAAATAGTATAAATCTTAATCGTTTAACAGATTTCCATCATCTGTCTATCACGGGTGAACTTATAACGTAGTCAAACTGACTGAAGTCAGGAGAAGAGAGAAAACATCTTTTCCATGGAGAAAAGCCTTCAGTGGTGTTCTTTGCTCTTTCAATGAAGAAACAGTTCTGATAGAACTGATGCTAGCAGCAGCTACGCTAACCTCTTTAGCAGCTGCCATTGTTTAACAAACATTGTCTTCTTGCTTCATCACACCTAGCCTCCAGTTCTTCCTCAAAGGACGCTGATTGGTCTGGTAGTTTGGCCACAAACGTATAGATGGAAGCCTGGTCCAGCTGGGTCCATCAGGTCTAGGTTAGAGCTTCTGCACTGATGGTTTCAAATCAACCTTCTTTGCGGTAACCAGTGGGCTATCACAAGGCTCTTTGTTAGTTCATGTATAATTGTGTTAATTTGTGTCTTCAACAACTCAAGCAATGTGTAAATTTGTCTGCTTTCAAAGTTCTTGCAACTCAAACTTATTGAGATATATATTGCAAAAGGATCAGTACAGTATAGTCGATGTATTGAACATTATTATGAATTATGCTACATTATAGAGCTGTCTGTAAAATGTTTTGCCTATTTTCAGGTGATATATGATCTGTATTCTATCATCATTTGCTCATGTTCTAACCAACCCTTTGCATCAAGTTAAGCACGTAATTCTTTTCTATATCTGGTGATCTAGGAAGAAAGCTTATCTTACTGGTGCACTCATTGGAAATGCCTCTTGATCAGAGAGTCAGTTACATTACTTAAATGTAATAAAGGGGACTGCTGACAGGGAGGTGGGAGGCTTCTGTCAGCACCAATCTGGAGCAGTTTTGCCATTTATTTCAGTGCCAGTGGTCAGCGAGGAGGGAGGAGGGCGCCTTCTGTCACAGCCAATCAGGGGTTCATTCATGTCCTCACTGGCTAAAACCAATCTGTCCTCTCCCATCATCATCATTATCTTCAGTAAAAAAACACCTACAGTCAAAGAGCAGAAACATATGAAGCATAAACAGCACAGAACTTCATGTCCACACTTGTGGTTGCCAGGGGGTTGTTTAAAAAGCACCAAGACTGTAGTGTCGTTTGGGAGTGGCCTGAACATAAGGTCATGGACCCATCATTTTTTCTTCTTCATCTTTTCGTCATGTTGCTGTAAACATAAACATGAAAATGTTTTGGGTTCACACTGAACAGTTAGTTTAGTGCACATTAGTTCAATATAAAGCAGCTGTGGTACATGGATCTGGTCTTGGTCTCGAGGTCTCAACATGTCCTTTCCGTTATCTCAAGGGAACATGACCCTACAAATGAGAGTGGAGTTTTCCACCAAACGGTCCTAAAATGAAACTTTTTGGTCCACTGAAATGTTAGAGGGTTTTTAATTTGAAAAAGATACAGGAAGTGTTTAGTTAGCGTAATATAGCAACTTTAACAGAGCAAACGGGAGTGGATCAAAACAAGGTTTCGTACATACTTTTTAATCTGCTACTGTGTGGTCAAACTATAGCTTGCTAGCTGCCTCACTAACATAGCAGATATGATAAGCATGACTGACGTGTTGTCAGGGACAGGGTTATAGTAGAGTCGGCTACACTAAAGGTTTGGCATCTCTGAAAGCTGCTCCCTCTCTCTTTTTAATTAGCCAGAACATAATTACACATGAAATCAAACCAGATTGAGCTTGTACACCGGACCGGACCAGCAGAACCTCAGGTCTAACAAATTTGTTGAGCGCATTCTAAGTAAAACATTTGCAAAGCCAATTTTTGGAATGTTTTGAAACCTGCAAACCTTTAAATCCATCACAAAAACTTGTTGAAACAGATTACATTGAAAATTCACATTCATTATGTATCTTTCCACACTCTAATTAAGAATAAACTAATTTTAAATGCAAATTTGAAAAATATAAATGTTGTGAAACATCATAATAGTAGCTTGTAAATAAGGAAGAGTATTTTTCTCCTCAGCGATTGTTTCTGTGGTGTCTGAGCTGGACCACTGGAATGCAGATGTTGTAATTACAACCTAGCTGCAGGAGTTACTGACATCCCAATCTGAAAGGAACACAGACGCTTTTTTATGATGTTTTACGCTCATCACTTCGCTGTTGCTTCATTTGCATGGGGGCGAGAGATTGATACCACCACTAAAAGATTTAAGAGGGCACAATTTATGACTTCTGCCAAACCATGATGAGATTACACAGCCCCTTCTGATTTCCCTGGCTGTTGGAAACCACTGTGTGAGGAGTGAATGAGGGGTCAGTCAGGGTCGTGTGCGGTGGAACAGGAGGAGTGTTGTTGTTGCCGTGCAACTATTAAGCTAATTTTAAAGTTGTTGTTTTTTTATATCAGCATGCCACTGTCAAATTAACTATAATGACGTCACAATAAACAAATGAGACCATAGTAGAAATGTCCAAATTAACCTTTCTCATAACCTCATTACCTACTTGAAGAACATAAAGCTGTTGAAAGTAATATTGCCATCTGCCTTGTAGTCCTCCCGTCTGCCTTAACAAAAACCTGTGCTGTAAAAGGTGTGTTCAGGCTTGACTGGGGAGGAAATTTAAGAGAAATTCAATACAAAAACGGGATGTAAATTTGCCCCGGGCTGTGCGAATTGATCCAAGAGATAAAAACGTTTCAACTCAAGTGAAAAATCTGCACTCATCTCCAGGCTCGTTTCTGTGAAGGTATGGAGAGAAGAGAAAGAAGAGGAATAACTAAGGCTAAACTGCCACCCAACACACTCCACACACACACAGTATATGCATTAGTTACTAACTAATTTACTACACTGACTGTAAGGACAGAATAAACACAGACTGCAAAAACAACCCAGCAGTCAAATTAATCAGAATAATCCAAGGTAAGCGTTTGCTTCACGTTCAGTCTAGACACACCTTTAGTGCAGCACCCACTTCAAGTTTACATTAATAAAGTAAAATAAAGCAGTCATAAAGCACTCTCCTCTGGTGAGAGCAGGCAATTGAGATGGTTTCCTGCCTAATATATTCTGGGTTGCATCAAGCACTGTCGAAATGTAGAAAAATGCACAGGTTCAAGTGCGTGTACTGCTTCAGCAGATACTTTTAAGTTGAACCTGGTTGGTTTATTTTCTTCCAACCACTTACCGCCAACTGCTTGCTCATGGTGGGAAGGACTGGGTCTGTAAATAATATGAAGAGTACAGTCTATACCTGCGCTATATGAACAGTGAATTTAATCATTTCTGTTATGATTATTGCTATATGAATAAAACTGAATAACAAATTATATATATTAAATTAGGGCTAGGGACGGAGTTACACAATATGAGGAAAATCTGACATGTGCAAAAACATTGTTCAATATTGTGATTACAATATGGCTTGCGTTAAATAAATACATATTAAGAGATATTAGCTATACATGTCAGCCAAGCTTAGAATTTATTATTTTAAATATAACTAAATGTTGTTCCTAGAGCAGAACAGAACAGCAAAGTCACTATATAAACTCAATGATATCTCACTGGAAACATCTAAAATGTCCAGTAAATACTGGGTTTTGGTACAAATTCCTAAATCAAATTTTTTTTCTTTTTCATCGCATCAGTCCTTTGTGATGGGTTTATCACGCATGATCGTACCGTAATGATGATGAAAATATGATTTCTTTATTCACATTAGTGCATTACGTTAACATTAAGATGAAGACGTCCAGCAAGGAATTTGTACAAGGCTTAATTTAATAACTGCTGATCTGTATTGATGGTGCTAAAGTTGATTTCATTTAAAGCTGTACTATTACATTTGTAACAATGGATCAAATGACTATGGCTGCGTTCAGACTGAGGGCCAAAGTGTTTTTTGCTCATATGTGACTCAGATCAGATTTTTCATGATAGTGTGAACAGCACAAATCACATGGAATCTGTTCTTTTCAATTCTGATTCACGCCACTTCCATATGTGGTCCAAATCAGATACAGGTCTGAATTTCTGCAGTGTGACCTGTGTGGACAGTCATATCAGAATTCATGTGGTTTTTCTGTCACTCTAGACTGACATTCATTAGGACGAAATGTTCACTTGCTGCCTGATATATCCCACCCACTGTCAGAAGTCATGATAACCAGATAATCAGT
>NW_023339674.1:26623928-26624837 GCF_004916995.1 Morone saxatilis
CAATGTTGGCTGATCAGTGTATATGATAGTATAATAATATAATGCTTAGTTGTACAACCACAGTGGAAACGTGTGTACGCTTGAGTTTCTGAGTCCTGCACGTGTGATATTCCTGCAACTCAGACAGACATATCAGACAGTCTTTAAGTTCTTTCCCATGAGACTAAACCACGTCTATATCATAATCCGCTTAACAAATACCATATATTAACAGATTTCCTCAATGATAAATGCCTTTTTTTCCCTCAAGTTGTAAACCCCTTTTTCTGCTGATGCTGAGGAAACCAGATCAGTTTTTCACTCTGCTTTACTAATTCTATTCATCATAACTCACATAAAAATACCCAAAAGCCAGCTAGAGACAGTTATGGACCACAGACTGGCCGCACAGTGTAGACAGAGAGAGGCCCACTTTCTCCAAAAGTTGCTTTGTGTGTATTTATGTACTGTATTTGTGTGTGTGTGTGGAGGCGGAGATTCCGGGTCTGGTTCTCATTATAACGTCTGTATGTTGAACTGACAAAACCCAGGCAGTGCCACTCTCAGCTCCACAGATATGGCTGGAATGCGTGCGCTGTGTGTGTAAGTGTGTGTACTCCCACGGGTGCTCTTCCAGTTGTGGTTGTTCATGTTCCACTAAATCCTGTCCTCCCATTTGTCTTTCTCTGCTTCCCTCCCATCTCCCTCTCCATCTCTGTCTCTCAGCCATTTTCTGCTAAATGAATGATGGCTGCATGCCTGACCTCACATCTGACTAATGAGTGTGTGTGTGTGTGTGTGTGTGTGTGTGTGTGTGTGCTTATGGGTTGTGTGGGTACCTCAGTGTTAGCATGAGGGGAAATGCTGTTCATCTGCTATTTCTACATTTGCAGAATAGATGTGCTTATACAGTTTACATACACTTTGAAT
>NW_023339674.1:26624848-26629818 GCF_004916995.1 Morone saxatilis
GAATTATGGGATTATAGAATAACTTCAGAACAGTGTCACTGACTGATGACCTCACTGGTGTCTTTTCTCAATTAATATATCAAACAGCAGCAAATGATGTGCTATGCTTGTCAGGATAATACACCCTCTAGACAGCTGCCATTTTGACAGGAAATAGTAGGGTAAACACAGGTGTTACCAGTGTTACTAATTAAGGCACTGTTCCATTTAGTGTAGCCAACATGCACAATAGTAGCACCGCAACCATAGACTGTCTAATTGAATATGGATGTAGTCTCCCTGACGTCCACCATAGGTTTCTGAAGAGCCGTTGTGAAGCTCGGTGTTGTGGAGCCACATGTGAAGGCACCCTTGTCACTCAAAGCGTCCACACCCTTCATTATGCAAACTTTAAGCCGTAATATAATTTAAACAGGTGAGTTCTATAAAAATTCAACCGCTGTAAATTAGCTATAGAGACCAAAACTCTTTACCAGGCCATGTAAACATGTTTATTTCTGCTGTAAAGTTGGGCATTTTGATATGGAAATTAACTCACTGCTGGAGCCAGCCTCAAGTGGCAGTTAGAGGAACTGCAGTTTTTGTTACTTCAGTGTTGGCTTCATTTGCAGCCATAGAAGTTGCTGCTAGACCATAACGCTTAATTAGTGTCAACACCTGTGTTTACCCTACTATATGGTGTCAAAATAGCTGCTGTGAAAAAGGTCTATTACTTATCTTGACTTATTAATTATGGCCTATCATTTTATCCACTTATCGTTAGATATGTGGACATATAATGGTCATTTTTGCTGAACTCAATATTGCTTGTTGTGTTTACATGTGTGTTTGTTTACATAATAACCAACATTTTAGCCAACGTGATGGTAGAATATACAGCAGGCTTTCTCTACCATTATAGGCCGAATGAACAGAAGAACTAGACACATTTCAATGTCTGAATATTCTTAGGAATTACAAGTTCATTGTTCATAGAAAGGGTGCACATGCAAATGACTTTTCATTTAGCGCCACAACATTTTTCGTTTTACAATTAACAGTTCAAACTAAGCCAGATGGAAATGTCTCTTTTTGGTTAAACCAGCATTTAAAATACTCAACAAATCAAAAAACTTTATCACGCTGATTGAGAGATGATATAAAAGTCCTTTTGTCACAACCAATGTCACATTGCGACATTGGAACAATTGTCTATCTATATTAAGAGTGTGGTAATATATCTGATGGTTGAATTTATCATCCTGTACTGTAGATGACTGCATGTTTCACCAGTCATCTCTCAGCAACAAATATTTCAAGTGACCGAATGATGGATGAGAATCCCAGTTTTGCACATTAAGGACCCCCATGAGCCCATCCATCAGAGGCCTAACGTTGAGCACTGTAGTCTCCCTCTGAGCCTTTTATTCTTCACCTCCGACAGAGATGGACAGCCAGATACAAAACAGATCTCAAATATATTCCTAAATTTAAAAAAAATAAGTTTTCTGCTGAATTTTCAATACAGTTTTTGTTCAATTATTTTCTCAGTGAAACCTGAGAGTATGCTGTAATCTCTGGAAAGTAACTCACAAAATTAAGCACAATAAAGTGAAAGACTAGAGTCTATGCCCTGCAGATAAACTCTGGAAAGTATTGTTTTCATTGAGCTCAATGTTACTGCACTCACCTTTCAACACAATGACACAAAGCAGAGCAGAGTGTCCTCTGCCAGTGTGTCAGGGCACCGCAGACTGCAGTACCAAACTTTAACAATGGCCACTTAACAAAGCAAACCAAGGAAGGACAGTTTTTTACCTCAGAGTAGTAGTTTTAAAAAGTGCAAACTCAAGGTCCACTTACTAGATAAAAATAATAAATAATCTAAAACAATTTTTTTTTTTCTCTGAGTGACCTGTTTTCTTACTACTAGTGCTCCCTCTCTTCTTTCACTGTGTCATAGTTTGGTCCATGCACTCGCCTGGATAGCGCCTAATGTCAGAGATAATTCAGGCTTTGGAGGAGTTTGACTGGTCCGATCTGGTCTGTATTGTAAAGTCGCTTTGTGTTTCTCTAAAAATGTTTGATTCTGTTTCAACTGTCCACCGCAGATTGCTGTGCCTTTCCCCAGCATCTCCTGTGGCCCCCACCCACAGTCTAAACTGACTATGGTTGCCTGCAGTTGAATGTACCTAGTGCAATTTGCTACGAGAACTAAACTGTTGACTCTGCCTTTGAGTTGTTCTTACATTAGAGTTTGGTGGACACCTGCCAGCCAATGAAGGACCAATAACAGCATGTAAAAGTCTTGATTGTGTGGAGCCTCTGTGTCCACTGTGTGGCCAAGAACTGCTCCATTTTGCTGCCTTGTTTAGATTTACTGTGTCTTTGGGAGGAACTTCATGGTTGTTCCTTATAAAACCCAACCTTCTGTGAAGAATACACTGGCATTGAGGAAACACACTCCTCAATGCTTCACTGACTCTGCCAACACTCCCCATCACAACCCTCTGTTGTTTATTGTTCTGCTACGTCGCCTTTCGACACCTGAAATTTTAGGTGATGCCAGGCAGCAGGTTCCCTGCCTGGGTTGCTAGAGAAAGATCTTAGGCAGATTCAGATATGTGTAACCGACTGTAGCTAACAAAACCAAGGATAGTCAGAACAACTCTTCCTCCAGAAAATAGCTGCTCAGACAGCAACCGGTTATGCTGCAACCAGTTGCGTGTCACATGTCTTAAATGTAAGCATTCTCTGCTTTTTTTATGTTTCATATAACTGTGAATTTATATCTGTGGGTATGGGACAGGAAAAGTAAGCAATTTAACACCTCAGGACGTGACAATTTTTCATTGTTTCTGACATTTCATTATTAAAGTATTTGAAAAAATTATCAACAGATTAGTCAGTGATGAAAATAGCCTTTGGACAGCCTTTCTTCAGCCGCAGAATGAACAAACTGAGTTCAACTGCAGCACCCTGTCATATTAACTAAAGCTGTCAACTTCAGTTTGAAGCGCTCTGCGGTTCAGGTTTTGTTGACGCACTCACAACACCGTTTCATTCTTTTAAGGCTGTGCGATGGGGTATTTTGACAGCTGCCCTACCTGAAGCAAACAAACAGATCACCTGGATTGTGCCTGATTCTGAACCTGGGGATTGGCTCGGGACATAGTCTGGACAGTGGATCTGGATCAGCATTATTACAGATACAATGTCAAGCAATTTGGTATAAGCGGTAAACCTCAGTATGTGTTGGTACCAGTGGAATGGTGTCTCTAATGATTTATTTTCACTATTATGTAATCTGACCATTCTCGATAAATTGATTGTTTTGTCAATAAAATGCCCATCAGTTTCCTAGAGCCAAAGACGTCTTCAAATGTCTTGTTTTGTCAGACAACAGTTCAAACCCCAAAGATGTTCTGTCTCATAGTTAGGGGATTTAAGAAAATATATTGATTTTGGTGTTGTTGAGAGTGTCTTAGTGGTCCAATGTTATATTTATTAGCAATGTTTTTGATACTTAGTAGTTTTGAGGTAATTTTCAAAGATAAAGGAGGTAATTGTCTGATTCCAGCTTCTCAAATGTGAGTATTTTCTGCTTTCTTTAGTCCTGATAGGAAACTTTTAAGCAGGTCACGTTGGGATTATTTTATGGACCATAACAGCTAACTGTTTGACAGATGAATTGATAAAGTTTAAAATCGTTAGTTGCAGCCCTGTTCTGGTTCCATGAAAAAACTAAACTAAACTCAGATTTTGCATATAGTGGTGTGTTCCTTATAACATTTATTCAGTTTTTCTAGAATTAGATTTTTTTTAATAATGCAACTTATCCTTCCTTACAGTATTGCAATATTGAATTATAACCTCTGTATGGTGATACGTATCTTATCGCCAGATTATTGCCAATACACAGCTCTACTCCTGGTCTACGTCAGCTACTACTGTACACTCATACCGTATATTCAGCATACAATGATATAAAATGGATAAAAGGAAAAGAAGCTGACAATGTTTGCTATTTTTGCTTGAAAAATCTGTTTACAAAATCAGCGCACATTAATTATATGTTGACTGGTTAGTTGATTGATAGAATAATTGCTTCAGCTCTAGTTCACAACATTGAGTATCAAACATTTGCCAAAGGAGGCATTAAATGTGTGGTTTGATTCGTAGCTCATATGACTGGGTTTAGACAACATGCCCCATTTGAAAATGGAGTTGTTCCGATACGGATGCCAGTATTGGAAATTCCTTTGATACAGCCTTAAATGCGATATTGGCTACCAGCAAGTACTCCTGTCTGTGCACTGGTTTGCTATTACATAATTTATTTGCCTTACTTGCTTACTTCTTTTCTCTGACTCTGACCTGAGTCAGGCCAAACAACAACAATAGCAATCATACAAGCCTTGTAGTATAGTTTGTTAAAAAATTATTTTATATATACATATGTTTTGTGACACACATGGTATCAGTAAGTTGGCAATGTTCAGGTATTGGAATCGGTATCGGCAAAAAGATGGTACTGTAACATATCTACTAGAGAACTGTCTTCTTTTTTCAAAAGGAATAAATGTCTTTAAAGTATCATCCTTTAAGGTAAAAACAGCCTTGTATTTGGTGTTGCTTAAGATGACACTAACTGCCCATGATAAAGGCACTGACTGCAATAGTGGGATGACTCTATGCGCTGTAGCGTGTTAGAGCCAGAGAGGGGAACAGAAGGAGACAAACTCCATCAGTCCCTTCTGACGTGTTTATTCAGTTCTGGATGTGTTTAGAGTCAGACAGGTCTGTCTCTGTGCTGCTGTGACTGACAGCCACTCTGTCCGCCTGAGCCCGCTGGCCTCGGGGCTCATAATACCATTTACCCGCGTGTGTGTGTGTGTAATACATTGTGTGCTCCCTTGTAAACTCCAGAGAACTCTTTGCGCACTGTCCGTGTGTCCGTGTGTGTTTGCGTGTGTGTTTGCGTGCGTGTT
>NW_023339674.1:26629870-26634793 GCF_004916995.1 Morone saxatilis
CACATTAGAGGGCAGGGAACACGCTCACTTACATTTCAGCTGCAACGCAAGTGAAATCCCCACGGACTTTCAGCGCTACACTTCAGGTATACGCAGAAGAAGAAGAGAGTCTTTGTGTTACTTATGAGCTAACAATAAAATTGGGAGGCCTTTAAAGAACCTAAATTCTGTGCTTTCCTGGATATCCCATTTGTTTTTGTCTTAATCTTTTTCTCTAAGCTCTGGTATTGGAACAACACCATGGAAGGTCAATATATTTCCAACTGCTCCAACAGAAATTACCTAAAAGATGAACTATGTGGTGTTCCCCCACCCTGAATTTAAAACCTTGTTGTCAAAAACAATACTCTCTCACTAGTGGAATGCACATGGTTTCTTAGCGCAACCCTGGTTTCCCTTGGCAACTGCCCCGCTTTCTCCTAGCAACTGCCCCAGCTCAGAAAGCCAGTGTTTTCCTCTGGCCTCAGTGGGCGGAGCTGCATCGCTCACCCCCGCCCCTCCTGAGAGAGATAACACTGGGGAAGCATGCAAAATCAATCAGCCACAGCCCTGAAAGGCCAATATGTTGCTAATAAACACACACAGAGGCAGAGTGAATGTCGGGCTGGTAGTCAGGAGTCAGGGCTCTGCAGTTCCTGTGCCTGCATTACACACTGTGTCAGGGTATTACCATTTGAAGACGGTACAGGGCTGATAGATGAATCACAGGCAATAAGAGCTTGCAGCCTCCGAGAGGCTACCACTATCATCGCCTGCTGTTCACAGGTCTGTCCATTTATTGACCCACCATGCCTTCCTGCTCCACAGCTGGCGGCCTTAATGCGCTCGCATACGTGTTGAAGGGAAAAGTCTCCCCTTAAACACACTTCACACATGGTTGCTGTCCAACACACAGGCAGATTTACAAAGACACTGGGTTGTTTTCCACTGCTGCTGTTCATACATTTTTAATCACCGTAGAAACTGTATAACGACTGCAATATGTTTAATTTAAAAAAAGAGGTTTTCCTTTTTCCCTTTTTGGCACAGCTGAAGGAAAGATTTTCATATTTCTAGCTTTCCCCTATTGCTTTAAATAGTGGGAAATGTATATTGACAATGAAATAATATATTAAAGAAATGCCTTCTACCAATGAAATTAACATACAACCCATGAAATGTCTGCATAGTAGTTGGTCCCTGTATGATGACACTGATGTGTCTTTGTTTTGTTAAGAATCACATCCTGTCTTTGCTTGATGTTGTCTGGAAAGGCAAAAGACTACTGCAGTGATTACTATAGACTGGGACTAGAACCAATTGATAGAGTAATAATGTGGCAGCACGTATATTTACTCACTTTACTCTTTTACCACGTACTGTTTAATGTATCACTTACCATCAGAATATAGTGCCATATTTCAGTGCATTGTATCGCCCGTCTTATTATATTGTGTCATTATATTGAATTGTGTATTAAATCATATATAGTCATACTGTCATTTATTATACACACTAAAAATCCCTGGGTTAAAAACATACCTAGTGTGAGTCAATATAGCACCAACGCAGTACTGTTTAACTTTATCAGGATTGCCAACTGGGCAAAGCAATTGCCCTGAGGGGCTAGAACCCTAGCGGCCCCAAAAACAAAAAATCACATTTTTCTTTAATTGAATAATTTTGGTTAGCATTTATTGAGTCATTTGCACTACTAAAGTATTGTTCCAACCAAGATGGGCCCTGAACAATTTATCAATGCCTGGTATTCCCTGTCTTGTAGAGCAGCACATTATCCCTAGAAATTATGACAATTCTGTGCTTTGTGGTTTACGTCTAATGCCTGGGTTTCACAGAATCGTCAAATATAAACATCTGGTGATAGGGTTGTTAGATGTATCAAAATGTAGCTTTAATTATTTTTTTGGCAGACACTATTATGTCAGTACTGGAGTACTGTTGGCTGGTAGGTGATGGGGGTTCAATAGGGACCAAAACTTTGGCCCAGGGCCCCCGAAGAGCTTAAGTCTGCCATGTGCACTATATATCATCTAAAGCATGCTCGCTAAGTGTTATATTGTATTGTATCACATCATACTTTTTGCACCGTACAATTTTTTGTATCATACTGTATTGTATCTTACTGCATCATGTTGTGGTGCATCAGCATAAATTAACACAATCACACCGAATTGCTGACTTGCTCAGGGATATAAATCTGCTTTATGTATGTGATATAAATCTGCATTACGGTGGATTTTCCATTTAGCACACATGCTCACACACTCACAGTGGGATCAGGGTGCATAGTGAAGTGGTTTAAGGAAAGCCTCATCTTAACCAGAGCTCCCATCTGTTATTCCTACAGTGTTAGACAGACAATCGATATCTGTAGCGCAGATCTGCGACAACTGCTGATTGTCTTGGTGGACTCTCACAGCTAAATGAGATTTACTTCATTATACTGCTTTATCTAATTGTAGCAGCGCCAGTACGGAACCACAAAATAGCCCCTGGAGAAATCAAACATGACCACTGGACCTGTGGTCACAAAGTATGTTTCCAATTCATTTCTAATAGAGCCATCCCAGAAACTGTCCCTTTATAACTACACAATAGAAGCAAGGCAATTACTCTGAAGGTAAATAATATTTGTGATGTACTCTGTATGTTTTACAAATAATTTTACTGGTAATTCAGTTATTTATGTAAGGGCCCTGAACATCTTACCAACGTTCTGAATTGTGAGTCTGACAGAATGTAAGGCCTTTCTGAGCCAGTCTGAGCAAACAATCTACAACAACCAGCATTCACATCCATTCATTATCAATTCTTAATGTTGTGTTTGTTAAGGCTCTGATCAATCCCTGAATTGATCTGCCTCTAATCACACTTCACACACGCATTAGACATGCAAACAGACTGACAGATTAGCCGAGTGGCTTAGAGGAGCGTGCGGCAGCCATGTTGACGCTGATCCTCCCGCCCAACCTCACTGGCTGGTATGCTAAAGCGCGACTGAGGAGGTGCTTCAGAACAAACACCAAAGGGTCTCCGGGGACAGCAAGGACACAACACATACTATTATAGCACTATGTTTCAGCTTGCCAAAGCAAAGCATGCCACAGTGTGTTAGATTCCCAATACTGGATTGGTATATGGTGACCTGACCTAATTCACATATCAGATATCGGACCGACGTCACAGATCCACATACTCATCCAGATTCCATAGTCTGATGGTATTATTGACCAAAAAAGTGCTTGTACTCTAATTCAGAACTATACTATAATAAATAACCATAGTGCCAATTCTTTTCGTGTTTTCTATCCATTTTAAGGAAATTTTCAGCGCTGTTTTCTCTCGGTTAAGCTAGCTGTGTGTAGATGTGTTTTATTAGTTTTTCCTACCGTCCAGGTAAATACTGACTTCCATTCATTTTGAAAAGACCTGCAGAGATGTGACACTTGAATTAAGTAAGAAAATACAAAAAAACATTATGTCTGTAGGGCTGGATATCACACGACAATACTATTAAAATATGGACAGAGATTCATCAAACATCTGGTCATATCTTTGTCTAACTCTTTGATAAGATAGTTTCCTGATTTAGATATAAATACATTTTTTGACAGTTGGTGTATTTGGGAACCCACACACAGTGATCAGCATTCTGTAGGGCATGTAAAATCCAATCTGTTCCAGAAATGAATGCCTGCATCAGGCCAGATTCTGATAATGGGGACCGCCATGGGAGATTACTGATTTACGTATTGGATCTAAATTAGCATAAACAATTAAAGCTTGGTATCAAGCATCAATACTTTTTGGAACCGACTGAAATGTGTCTACAGTAGTATCCACCTCTTCAAGTGCCAAAAGTTTCAAATCAAGTTTCTGGTCAGATTTGTAAGCTTGTTTTTTCTTGTTGTAAACTGGCGTGTTAAATTAATAGAAAATGGTTTTCAGGTATTGCATTGGTAAATGGTAAATGGACTGTACTTGTATAGCGCCTTTCTAATCCTCCGACCACTCAAAGCATTTTTACTCTACATTGGCATTAGTTATGCAACATTTCACATACCTAGCCCTACATAGTAATTTCATTTATTGTTTATTTGACAGGGACAGATACAGTTTGCATAGAAAAATTCTTTACAATACCAATGCAATTTATCACAGTATTTGTAGCTAAAGCTACTTTCCTAGCCACTTTTATTTGTATCAGCTATATTATGCTAACCTCTTTTCAAATCAGTGCACTTTCAACTGCATTTCAATCTAACTAGGGCACAACTAACAATTATTTTCATTATCAGTAAATCTATTAACTAAACAGTGTGTAACATTTAGGAGGATCTATTGTCAGAAATGGAATGTAATATTCAAAGGTGTTCATGTTTTCATTAGTGTATAATCACCTGAATATAAGAATCGTTGTGTTTTGCTTAGAATTAGTTTTTTTTATCTAAAAGGCACCGCGGGTCGCCTTCTATGGAGTCTACCATATTGAATTGCCATGTTTCTACCAGAATGGACAAACCAAACACTTTGAGTTTCACGGCCACCATGGTTTATCCTACACACTTCCCATTCCCAGGTTGTTAAATACACCAGATGCCTCTAAAACCTAAATCCATTTTAACTTAATATGTTTTTCACTTAACTGAGTAATTATGTATTTATAAAAAAACTAAAACATGTAAAATGTACATCACAACTTCCCAGAGTTGGTGTTTTGTTTAGTTTTGTACGACCAACAATCAAAAACCCAAAGATAATCAACTTACTTACTTGAAATAAAACACAGAAAAGCAGCAAAACTCTACATATGTGAAGCTGAAACCAGGCTGAAACGTACCTCAGTTCATATAAAGTAGTGTAAAGAACATCTGCCAAACTGTAACCAGGACATTTTAATTAAATAATTAATAAAAAATGCAT
>NW_023339674.1:26634893-26651840 GCF_004916995.1 Morone saxatilis
CCCTATTTCTTTTCTTGTTCCAACTTCTGTAAGTATGTATACGTAGAAATGTTTCTTGCTTCAAGGACCAGCTAGCGTTAGCAGTTGTGCCTTGCTTCCAGTCTTTGTGCCATTCTAGGCTCAGACTGTATTGATATCAGTCCCCATCGGTTTGACCGCAAATAATAACATAAAATGTGATGTCATTGGTTGATGTCTTTGTTCACGGAGCAAAAGAAAATGATACTGCTTTTTCACTGTAATATTCACAAAGTACTCATGACAAGAGTAAAAAAAATGGCCCCTGCTGTGTAAAAGCCTTCAGTCAAATTGAGGCCTCACGCCAGCCAGTCTATCGTTCAAGGTGAATAAACCCAAACGTAATAGATCAACACACTGTTTGCTTTCCTCTCATGGCCTCAGTTGATGTTTTTAATCAAAAAGTTTAGTTAATATAAGCAGCCAGCTCCATTATTTATGCAGCATGATTAACTGCAACTGGATTTTATGCTGAAGAGCCTTCTGAAAACATCAATTTAAGTCTAGCAATCAATGGTTGCTTTGCAGCATGGACCGTGATGTAGCATGGCTGGTTGGTTGGTCCACCATATTGGTCCTCACTTAAATATCTCAACGTTCATGCTCACCTCAGGATGAATTGTAGTTGTTTCCTCTGACTTTTCATATAAAAATCTGTCGATACAACGATTCAATATATTGCGAAACTATAAGCAAACCGATATATTGCAATGTCTTTCTTTTAAATCTAATTTTAGGAAAACTGTTATAGTATAAAGAACAAAGCACCATATGCATAAATATTATATGAAACCAGAACAGTGGGATCTGCATTTGTATTAATCACAGTCCCGGTATCCAACATCATTGCCCTCAGTTTATGACACTGCTATCTAGTGGTTGGGGGTTTTAAGAACCAGAATATCACAAAACAAAATATTGCGATACTTATATATTTAGATATGTTTTCTTACACGTCTAGTCAACATACAGTATATTCAACCCTCATGTGGCTTATTCTGCATACATGCATACAACCACCAATATCTTGACTTGTGTGGTGACACAAAAAAGGAAATGTTTTCCATCACTAACATCCATTTCGTATAATGTGAACAAAGCAGTAGATACGCTGAGGAAAAAACAATACGGGCTGACATAAAATAATAACCCACAGCCGAAATGCATAAGTATAATGACCAGGATGAGGGCACAAACCTGTTCAAATTAGAATTTTGTTCCTCACAGCGAACCATGCTGCACACATTGGCCATTTGAATCACTTCCAAAAGCACTGCCCATTCCTACTGCTGAGAAAACTAGCACAATGTGTACAAAATGTCAGTTTCTTATGTCTTAGATAAGTCGTCGTTCTAAATGACAGGGCAAGACCTGGCGGGAGCCTCTTAATTTAATTTAAATTCATGAAATATTATTCTCTCTGTATTCTCTGTCTGCATGGGTTGGGTTGACAGAGAGAAGACGGAAGTTGGCCCCTGGCTTTGCTCCTAGACAGAGTTTATCTAGCAACACCCAGATGTCCCTGCGACACACATACACACACATTAAGAATGCCGGCAGCCTCAAAGTTCAGCAGTGTTTGTGAGTATTTAGCTGACAGAAAATTGTTTAGAAAGATTCACTAGTGAGGCTTTAATCCTGTTTAGTTCTCTTTGTTGTCTTTTAATCTTTGCTTAAGTGTGTGTGTGTGTGTTTGTGTGTGTGTGTGTGTGTGTGTGTGCGCAGGTTCACATGTGCCTTCATTTGGGTGTCTTCATTTATGTAAATGTGTGTGTCCTTTTATCTGCGTGTGTGTTAAGCCTATCACAGAGCTGCTGCAGCTGGGCCTCCACAGCGTGTCACAGGATTGTGGGGTTCACTGTTAGCCGCCTGTCTGTTTTACCTTTCATGCTTTAATACTGAGTTTAAAATACAGGCTCATATGCTGATAATTCTATGAAGCTCACAAGGTGAGCCACAGCAGGTTTAGTGATTCATCTGTTTTCTTGATCAGCAGTCACAGCGCTCTTCCTAAATCTGTCAGATTAGACAGATAAATCCCCTCAGGTCAAAGTCTACGTCCATCCCACTCTAATAGCATCAAGTTGACCCTCACAGTGTCCTGCAGACACAAGATCAACAAACAGTTTGCTTTCCTCTCATGGCCTCAGTTGATGTTTTTAATCATTAACGTTAGTTAATATAAGCAGCCAGCTCCATTATGTATGCAGCATGATTAAAAACCTTCTGAAAACATTAATTTAAGGCTAGCAATCAATCCTTGGTTGGTAAGTTGGACCACCATATTGGTCCTTACTTAAATATCTCAACATTTATGCTCACCTCAAGATGAATTGTAATTTGGTGAATCCGACTTTTTATATAGCGCCATCATCAGGTCAGCATCTTAATGTTTCCCATACTTTGGTTTATGACCACCGTTGCTGTTGACGACAACAAGTAAACTCAACTTGTTAGCATTTAGCATCTTCTTCGTATCTCGTTAGCGCATGTAGAGAGCAGGAAAACTCTTGTGAGCCATTTGACAGTTTCTAGAAGAACACAAACTTCTAAATACATGAATCATTGTTCCCCTGGTTGTTTACAGTGATACAGATCAAGCACAAATAACCTTCAGTTTATACTAAATCAATGTTTTGCTTATAACTTGAGTGACTTGACTTTGTCAGAATTTTTCTGGTGCTGTTAAATGTCAGACCAGTGAAATCATTCCAGTGTGCTGTGGAAGGATTTTCTGTCAGTAATGAATCGGTCCTCCCCTGCCCTTAGGCGCTGCTAACCATCCAAACTGTTTCATTAGCCTGGGTGTCAGTGGAGAGTTTTGGTGGTCCACTGTGGCAAAAATGTGATTTTCGAGGCCTTTATTCTGACATGACTAACAATCTAAGGAAAGCACTGTGCTTCTGTATCCCTTTTGAGGCATGAAAAGGTTATTATTTAAGAATATTGATAGCTCAAGTCCAAACAAATCTGTAACCCTCGTATTGGTTGTTATCTATTGTGCTGTCCTGTTCTCCATCCCTGTATCTTTAATCTTTTCTGCAAACACTTTCTTCTCCGTCTTTCTTATCATGATGTAAGGCTAATAGCGTGGATATGTGTGTGTGTCCGCTGGGCTTTTCAGAGTGTAAATACTGTTATGAGCCTTTTTTTTCCAGCGAGGATATTGATCAGATCCCGGTGGTGCATTGATTAAGCTGCACTATTGTGGCACATTCAGGATTGGGAAATACTCCACCACCATTACCGAAGCAGTACTTTCATACAGTACTCCATTTACTTGATTGCACTGCCCTTCTTCTGCTTTGTCTGAAAATATAAACTTAATAATTGATAATCTTTATAAAATATTTACCATTAACGATATGTTGTTATAGGCCAAAGCTCCCTCTGTTGATGTTGTTGAGCTTCATGTGACCCTTATCTCAGTGCCTGTTGTTGTGTTGTTCTGTCTGGAAATGAGAGGTTGACTAGGAACCACCCACTGCTGCCCAGCAACATCTAAACGCCATGCTTAGTTCTGCCCCAGTTCCCTCTATACATTGTGGGTGGGGGTGGGAGTTGTTAAACCAGACAGTCCTAACATCATGTAGCAGTATGAGTGTTTTTGAACATGTCCATGGATAATGTATGAGCTTTTATGCCGAGCTGGAGACCCCATCAGAGAGGGTGGAAGATGTTAAAGCTGGAGGGAGGGCTGCCCACTGGGGGCCGTTTTTTTCTTTTTTATGGCACTCCATCATGAGCCTGAGACCATCGACATATAACAGATGGATGTCATATCTCCGCTTCCTGCCAATGTACAAAAATGAAGCTGAAAAAGGATGCCAGTCTGGCAGTAGTAATCGGGGTCGGAGCTGTGGTATTACGGTCCCACCAATACACCCAGCCAATTAAATCCCAAGCAGGGTGTTATAAGAACTACCTAAAATGACAGAAACCAATTTTGGGAAAAATGTATTAACATAAAGGCAGCAGGCTTTATGACCTATACTGCAGTCAGCCACCAGGGGGCGATTTTTTGGCTTCACTTGGGGAGCTGTCATGCTGTTCATCTTCATCATGCCAATGTTTTTTGGGTTTTTTTGGTATCGAAATTAGGGTTGCAACTAACAGTGTCATTATTAATTAATCTGTCCATCATTTTCTCTATTAATCGATTCATTGTTTGGTTCAGAAAATGGTGGAAAATGTTAATCAGTGTTTCACAAAGGCCAATGTGACGTCCTCAGATGTCTGTTTTTTCCACAACCCAAAGATATTCTGTTTATTGTCATACATGGGGACTAAAAGTCAGGATATCTCGGGCCACTACTGCTTTGATTTAGACCATTTTCTTTCAGGTTCCCCAACTTAATGGAAATGCAGAACTTGACTAATATACAAAAAAGTGTATACATTCACAAGTTGTCAACAGAAATAAAAACCATAGTGACTTTTTTTATATGAACTATGGGATTAAAGAATGATCCTCCTAATCATCACTTCTAAATGATGATGATACCATATAGATACACAAAATTGTCCTTCAAATTCAGTCTGATGTGCTTTGTTCTGATGGATGAGATAGAGTTTGATAGATTTTTACTGCAGAGCGCTGCAATGTCAGTGGTTCTCAAACTTTTTTTTGGCTTGTGACTTCTAAAACAAAGTGACTTCCACACTGTCAAGGCATGCATATGGTGAACAGCTCAACCAGAAAATGATTTTGCATTTTCAGCTTGTTTGATTTGATTCATCATCACAGGAGGCCCAGAGGCTGAAAACTCTTTAATATTTCACAAGACAAAACAGACATGATGTGAATATCTAAAATACAAGTTTATTTTTCTGTCTTATACATTAACCCATAGAGAGCTTAGGGCTCAGACTATGATCTAAAGTGTGTTGTATCTTGTGCACTGGCTGCGACAAAGGAAACTAATTTATTTGGCTGAATGGTGGTTAAATGTAAAGTAAAAAGTTAAATATTGCCTATTTGGCAAATACTTCCTCTTGGTCAGTTGCCCTCCACTTCACAATATGACATCACCTCACACTTTCAAAATAAAGCTGGCGTGGTTAACATTGTAAAACAGTCACAGTTTGTTTAGGTTTATACACAAAAAATACTCAGGAAAAGATTGTAAGTTACAAAACATAACGTTTTATTCAACATAACACATGAATGAAACGTAACCTGACATAACTTAAGTGTGTTATGTAAGTTTGATGAGGTGGTGAAGTAGTGTGGGATTATGGGAGTTGTTGTCTTCACCACCATTACAGTCACTGCAGTCAGCTTCTCCCGGTTAGGATTTCTTTAGTGTTCATTTGGTTCAAGGAGGTTTCTACCGGGGAGCCTAAGTTATCCACAAAGGTCTCTCCCTCTCCAAACAAAACAGACCCACTGGATTAAAACCCGCTAAACTACACTGAATGAAAGCAGTTCCACCCTTAAAAATCATTGGCTCTCCCACACTGTTGGACAGACAAAGGACGTCCCGTGAGGGGCTGGCGAGCCGAGCTGCTGCTGCTGCTTAACGTTTCAGCTCAGCTTTTTTCTCTGATAAACTAAGATCCAGACGTCGATGGAATAAAATCCTTCTATCCGGGTTCCAAATCTAGGAGTTAAAAAGCACCAAGATCTAAACCTGGTTGATGGTAAAAATGTGGCTTCAAACTGGATAAAAAGCTCAATGTTATGACAGCTTCTGGGCAGGACAACCACAATTGCTTGACGCAAAGGCACAAAGGGGATATGACGCCATTGACAGGCCGACCAGGTGCAAACTCAGCGATACCTGAATAAAATGAAACATTTCTTGTTGAGTGCTTTGAACGTTGTTGGCGAACACATTTGGGATAATGTAAGAACTCAACTCAACTACATTACTAGATATTTACTGTGGAAATGTTATATTAGAGCTTTAAAAGAAATAGTTTACTTTTGGTTTCACACATGGCATGAACAGTGGTCTCCTTGGTTGTAGTCTTGTTTGTTTGATCTATCCATCCACTCCGCCACATCCGTATGGGCTTTCTCGCTCTTTATACTACGTCACCTGACTTCAATGGCGAACACATCCAGAATGACACTAGAGGGATACAAACAGCATCATATTGCTGCGGAGGGCCACTGCAGGGATAAAACTGAACTAAACACGCCACAGAATGAGCCTTGTTCATGTTGGAATTCAAATCTAAATGCAGAAAAGAAAGAATTGATTTTATAGAAACAAGACAAGAAAATGTGGTTTCCTGTTGAAACTTAAAATAAAACTAAAATTCAAAACTAAAAAACAAGAATATTTTGAAACTTTCAGATTGTGTTGATTTATTCTTTCTTTTCTTGTCGGATCAAAATGTTAACATCTCGATCAGACAGGAAGTCAGAATTTGCCTGCATAACAGTAATTCTGTCAAGTGTGAAAGATTCAGAAATGAAGACGGGGCTTGCTGCACACCGGAGTACTCTGCTCATCTGAGCAAACTTCTTGGCATTAATTTCATCAGGTTTGTTGATTAGGAGTACAAATCATGTGATTATAAGCCCCAAATACAATTTTGGTAATGGAACTGAAATTTGTTGAAACACTGAACATACAAAAAAATACAGAAATTCAAGAGTGCAGTCACTTAACTTCCCAATCTGCACATTTCTGGGCAGGAAAAGTCATGAGCAGAAACACATGCATTCACACGTACACATTTAGGGAATCACAGCAGCTCTTATCGCTTTCCCACAGTCACTCGCTCTCAGTTTCCCTTTCTCTGTCTGTCTCTCTTCCTGTCTTGCAAGTGCTATTTCCATCCAGCCATCAAGCACATTTCAAATAAACTTTTATAACACCACTAAAAATAAACTGTGAATAAGGTGTGTTTCTATCAGCTGAGGAGAAGTGAATAAATTAGCATCCTGAATGTGAAAAAGCATTAAAGACAAAACTATGTGCTGGAGAGTATTGTACAATTGTACAATGTATGGATATTTGCATGTTTTTGTCTTAGGTCTTAGTGCTGAGTTGGGTTGGATTATGATATCTGGTTCCATTTTGGATCTGGTTCCTGGTTGACCTGAGGCTGTTGAACCCCATAATATTATTGCATAAATGTAATTTATGAAGCAAATATTTCCTCAGTTCTATAATGAAATGGATGCATAGCTGCAACCCCTATATACAGCTGTAATGCAGAAATCATAATGGAGACTTATCTGAGGCTGTTTTGGACAGACATTCTGAAGACTTTTCAGAAAATGTAAGCTTGCCTTTGTAGTTTCTGCATGAAGAATGTATCAAAACATTTCGTATTACTGTGGAAATCTTATCCTCAGTTCCATCCTCCCTTTTTCTGGTTTGGTACTCCATGACTTGTCAAAAGAAGTACTTGAACAGAAACCAAATCTGCAGCCTTCATCCCTCTCTCTCTCCTCCAGCTGAGGTGAAAGAAGCCATTCTGGATGCACTGACTTATTGGTAATGTGCCGACTGTGATGAGCTGACATTTGCCGTTGACAGCTTTGTTCTGCATGAGTGTGCTGTGTCTACTCGAATCACACTGCGGACAAACTTGCGATGATTTCCGGCGAAATGCAGTCACAGTGCTGTGTACCGCCCCCTGGGCATCACAAAAGCTATTTCCTCTCTGAAGGTAGGTTATACTTGGCAAACAAATAAAGAAGAGAAAATTGCGGGGAAAGAAAACCTGCAGTTCATGCTGAAAGCCTGTCCCATTTCTGCCCGTTTATGGTTTTACTTCTGCAAATCCCGCTTCAGCTTTGGAATTTACACGCAGGCTAAACTCTCTTTGGCCAGCTCCATCGATCTTTCCCCTAATGCTCATCTAAAAGCAAGTCAGGTTTTACATGACTTTTTTCTTCACTCTGCTACTCGAGCATCCATTTTTTTCTTCAACCTCTTAAAAGCCTTTTTATCCCTTACATTTTCCCTTAAGCAGCTTTGAAAGAGAGAAAATGCACTCTGAGAGCTTCACAGCCTATATATTCTGCATCTGCTTGTTATGTGTGTTTTTTAAGGCTCAGATGGAAATATTCATTTATAGCACTTTTTCCCCAAAAAATTAGTCAGACATATTTGGTATTTTGGGAAATTGTTGGGGCTTGAAAAGACATTTCCATTGCAGGAATGGTGCATAATTGGTTGACTACTCCCTGTGGAGGGGTTCCAGGCACGTCCAACTAGGAGGAGACCCTGGAGCACACCCAGAACATGCTGGAGAGATTACATATCCCATCTGGCCTGGTAAACACTTCAGGGTCCCCCAGAAGGAAGAATTGTGGGATGTCTGGGCTACCTTGCTTAGCCTGCTGGGGCTGTTTTTCACGTTTGGGTGTGGTTTCCTAGTTCCAATGAAAATATTAATGTTCAATGTATAGAGAAGTCCAAGGCAAAATTCTTAAAGACATTTCAAGTCTCATTCGAAAGACTTCAGTTCTAACGGACTGGTTGGGAGTCTCAGGCAATGAGAATATGTAAACATGAACATACTGGTGGTTTCAGTAGGGATGTGATCACAATACAGCACACACCACTCACCGCACATCATGCAGGTGATTGATTGGTTTTCCCACTCCGTCTGATGTGTGTCTCAATCTATCTCCCTTAGTGAGCTTCGTGGACTGCAGCGAAGGGAAGGTGTGGCTTGAGGTCGGAGATTCTTCTGACTTCAGGGTGAGCGAGGATGGCGTGGTCTACACCCTGCGGCACCTCAGCCTTGCGGTAAAGGAAAAAGCCCTGCTGGTGGTCTATGCTCGAGACCTGCAGTCCAAACAGGTCTGGAAGACCAGAGTGCACATCCACGTCCGTCCAAACGGCAACAGCGCACAACCTCAACAGGTAACGCAGAAGCAATGGTATTCCCACTGGAACAGGTTGCTTTCAATCTTAAATGAATTAAAAAAAAAAAAAAACCTGAAGGAAGTGATTGGTCATTTAATCCAGTGGTACCCAACCTTTTTTTGTAAAATGTAAGCCTATAGTACAGTCCAGTGAACTCAAGTGCCCCTTCATCAACATTACAAATTATGTTCCAAATTAGTTATTTAACTATCGAATGGAAACCCTGGCAACAGCAGAAGCACCTCCTAGGGTACAATTACTTTAACAGTTTGTATTTCTTTACATTATTTTTATTGAATACTTTAAACTGCTAGTCAGACTAAACACAATTTAAAGATGTAACATTATGAAAAGGGAAATTACTAATAAATTATTAAACAATATAATAGATTAATAAATAATAAAAAAAATCATTTTTGGTTTCAGCCCTAATTTGCTCATTAATGCATTTGTTAGCTTGGATTATAGGGTCTGGTTAAGAATAGTGGTATAATATTCATGTTTTATCAATTCCAAAGTCACTGTTATTCATCCACTATAAGAATGTAATCCTCACTGACTCAAAATGAATATACAGTGCACACAGATCTGCTGTCACTGAGCTATTAGATATATTTGAATAATAGTGAGCTCATTAATGCATACAGAACCTGACAGCAATAACACATACCTGGATCTCAGTCTGATGATGCCAGCATGTGTGAAGCCTTTCTGAGAGAGAACTGCAATTTTTGACAAGCGGAATCATTAAACAGTCATCATGGGCTGTTATTTCCCCCCAAGCCTTCAGTAATGTTGGATGAACTATGTACAGATATAAAATCAGCTTTTCCAGCCCAGCAGGCGTCTGAGGTTGGCCAAGTGCTGATTGCAGAGACAAAGCGAGTCAAACAGCCATCTGTTAGTCTGTTTCATGTACAACAGCGATAATAAGGCCCTCTGCATGTATTTAGACAAGACACTGGCCTTGATTGGCTGTTCTTCTAAACACAGCCCAGAATTAGCCGGCTGCCATATGCTTTAGCTGCTATCGGCGCCGCTCGCTGCAGTCGGTGAGGAGAATCACAGAGTGTGAAAGAAGCTGTCAACAATCCCTCATAAGGAGAACTGGTGAGGAGCAGCCATGGCAGTTAACAGCCAGTCATTTGCCAGGGGAGCAGTGTCAGCACTGTGCCCTTCAGAGCAGAGGCAGGACCAGGGATGTTATCAAATGAAACTGAGAGTGAGACAAACAGGCATCACATTTACAGCCCACCAAGCTCCAAATGTCAGTAAAATCAGTCTTTGGTTGACAGATCAGACTGGGTGACCTTACAACAACACCGTAGTTATATGAAGTATATGAGTCACAGTCCTTTATCCTGGCCAGCTAATTTTTTGATATGCAAAATGTATGTTTGATTGAACTAATATTCCCCTAAATTGTTCTGAGAGCTTTCATTTCCTACTGCATAAAGCTCAACTGCAGAGAGAAACAGGCTTTTGTTTAAATGAGGCGTGTCACGATATAATTACAGCTACGATTCAATATATTGCGAAACTGTAAGCCGGGTGATATATTGCAATTTTTTTAAATCTAATTTTAAGAAAACTATTCTAGTATAAAGTCACACACTACTGTATGTATGTGTGTGTGTGTAGGTCTGTCTGTCTGTCTGTCTGTCTGTCTGTCTGTATGTATTTTTCAGAATTCATGCAATATCTCAAAACTAAATACTGCAACACGATATTTTCTGTATTTTCATACACTCCTAGTTAGAAACCTCCCTTTGTCTGATCTGCTTCTGTTTTAATTTTGAAGTTTATGGAGGACCATGTTTACATGTTGATTAAGTATAATGTATATAATTTATTTATTTATTATTATTTTATTAATTATAAAATAAGCGTCACATCATCCTTACCTCATCCTTGGTTTCTTTCAGTAAGTAATTGTCATCTACTTTGCCATTTTTTCATCTGCTGTTAAGCTCAGCAGTTGTAACTTCCCACACAGTTGTTTTATATTAAAAGACATCCAGAATGTCCCCCATACTCGCTCATCCCTACTGATACAGATGCACTACATTCACTTAGATAACGCCTAGATAACACATATTCCTATTAGGAAAAGTCATTAAAATAAGACCACAATAAGAATATTTTAATCACAAAAAAGTCTTTGAATTCTGTTTACTCTTTGACTTTGCTCTCATGTAATGACTCAGATCTCTTGTTTATCCTCCTTTTGTGTGTATTTTTACAATGTATTTTATAAAGTCTTTCAGTGATGGACAATGTGAGATTTATTGTAAATAAATGCAATATAATGGAATCCAAGACCTATATATCCTGCTGAAAATACTAATCCCTACCTGCAAGGTCATGGGCTAAACCCCCAATGAGAAGCAGGTGAATTGTGGGAGGGCAGAATAAATGAGAAGCTCTTCCTTTTCCTTATTATCTTCTGTGAAGCCTGCAGTGTGGCTGCTCACTGACCACTCACACAGATCTGTGGTCGCATAGGCCACACACACACACACACACAGATACAGTGACAGGTGGTGGTCATTTATCAGACGGACTATAATGAGAGCATTAATCCAAGCCTCTAGAATGAGGTCAGAAATACCCTGAGTCACCAAGCCTTCCCAGCAGGCTGTCTCTGCAACAGCCACGGGGTGTGTGTGTGTGTGTGTGTGTGTGTGTGTGTTGTGTGTGTGTGTGTGTGTGTGTGGTGTGTGTGTGTGTGTGTGTGTGTGTTGTGTGTGTGTGTGTGTGTGTGTGTGTAGCCCAATACACGATGCTTGTTTACTGTCTCTGCAGGTAAAGCCCAGTGATGCAACACTGACTCAGCGGGTACCAGAGATCTTGTTTCCATGGCACAGCGTGGTTGTCAGGGGGGATGGCACTCTGAGGCGGGTGAAGAGGGACTGGGTCATTCCGCCTATCAACGTCCCTGAAAACTCACGAGGACAGTTCCCTGAGGACCTAGTCAGAGTAAGACAAACACACGTACACACACACACAAAGGCCTGTCTTACAGAAGCTGTGAGGACATAAGGAAATGAGCAAAACAACAGTGATATAGCACATTCATTCCAAAGGAAATACAGTGTACTTCACAAAAAAAGCAAAGAACATTAAAGGCACATACATATACAGACTAATTAATTACAAGTGTAATTAAAATGATCAAATGCAATTTAAAAAGGCAACCACAGCAGAATAAAGCTAATCAAATGCACAGGAAATAAGGGAATGATGTTAGTCTGCTTCCAAATGTTAACAGCGAGCCAGACCTAATACAATCTGACAGAGTATCTAGCAGCTGGGAGCCTAAAAAACTAAAAGCAGCTTCACCAACTTTGCATTTAACCCTTGCAACACCCAAAAGGCCTGTACCAGATGACCTCAGGTCTGACGAGCCTGTCAGAGATACACTGTGCAGCCAGGCGATGCAGGGTGTTTCAGACAAGAAATCAAATTTAAGCATGAATTCTAGAATTAACTGGAGACTTGCAGACTTCTGAGAACTGGTGTAACTGATGAAATCTTTTCTTTTTTCTTAAAACTGCGACATTCTGAATGTAGTCAGTGCACAGTCTTTGTAGGTAGAACAGAAGAAGGCCATTGCAATATACAACTGGAGATAAAAAAATTAACTCGTTTGCATCCAGCTGTGACAAAAAGCCCCTTCTTTTTAAACATTAAAAGCAGTTTTAATTTGCTGACATGGCCTGGAAAGTCAGATCACCTTTAGCAATGACATCTAGGTTTCCGACTGTCCTTACAGGCACCTTGAACATCAGGAGTTTCTGTTTTATCAGTGTTCAGTTGCGGTAAAACCAATTATTTATGTCTTTAAGGCAGGGACAGGAATGTTTAACTGCACAATTATGCAACATAATTAATAAACAAACTGAACAGCAGCAGACCAAGAACTGAGCCCTGAGGGACGCCACATTTAATGTTTACCTCTCTAGACATAAAGTTCTTATGCAAGCGATGTAGAAATATGTTGTCTACTTTAGTAGGATGTAACCCAAGCAAGTATTGACCCAGACAAGCCTACACCCACTTCTCTTTCTTTTCAACTAATAAGCTCTGTCAGAGCCACTGAACCCTTTGCTTTCTGCGTTTTATCATGCATCCAGCTTGCTATGTAGCTGTGACTGCTACATTACACACAAATTAACTACATGATGCTTGATGATTAAATTTTGTTCTTGACGTCGGTGAGCAGTATATGTAATAAAATAATCAGCTCAGCTAAAATGTTTTGTCAACTAGTTTTTGGAGCTTTTAACTGCATCTCACGGTGTTTAATCAGCAAATGCAGCTGGCTCAGGTATCATCAGCTAGGCCTAGCTGCTAAGCCTAACGCTCAATTTAAATGTATTCCCTTAATTTCAGTGTAAGCTTGTTTTGTTCTGAAGAAACGAGCTATTGGTTAACTAAAGTGGTTCTCAAACTTTTTCTGTCATGCACCCCTTCGGAAGTCAGAAAAGGTCACATCCCACCAACCTGCAATTTTTAGCAATCATTAATAATGATAGAGGAACCAAAACCAAAGCAAACTTGTGTTTCCCCTGCATAAATCATATTAATTCAACTTTGTTCTACTCTTTTCACCTTGTCATCCACGTCCCACCTGTAGTGGCTCTAACATATTACTTATTATTGTACTTTTGGGAGCCTTTGTTCCTGTAGCATGACATGCCAATTTTAGCTTCAGGAAAAGACTAGTGGTTGTGCTAACTAGGATGTGCAGCCTTGAAAGCAATGTGTCACTCACATCCTGTCCTCCTGAATACCTGTTATTATCAGCACTTGATCTACTAATGTGTTCTGTAGATCATTTGTGAATGTTTAGTGCTTCTGTTAGCATTAGTACAGGAATATTATGAATGGTACTTCCTTTCTTTCCCACCCAGCCCCACTCAACCTGCAAAGAACACTCAATTACACAATTAAAACTGAAATTATTGTTTTAGTTAAAAAAGGTATTTGATTTGAATTTGCAGCTCCATATCTCCATAATTCATCCTGCCTTTTTTGTGTTATGTAAACATGGTTGTGTACATGTCGAGAACTGTCTTTGCTGTGCTGCCTTTCTCTCCTTTGTTTTAATCATATGGACAGCACGCAGGATATTAATGGAGCACCAGGCATCACAGTTTATTTGACTTCAGCTCAAATCAGATTTTCTGTAGTTATGTAGCAGCAGCCTCAAGCGTTTGCTGAGTGTTGCCTGTGCAAGCCTAAAGTCATACTGACGTACGAGACACATCCAGGTCAAACTGCTAAAGTTTAGCTTCACTTGAATATTATTATATTTTTACCTTTTTTAACAGGCTTACTGGGGAGAAATATCTCCCAAAATAAACTGACAGCAGCAGATGCCACAAACAAGTGAAAAAATGTTTATTTTGTGCAGGCACTTTTACACAGGATATGCTTTTATCCATTTACACTATTATTTACTACATTGTTCCAGCTCCATCTTTTCCTGTGTATAGTAAATTAACTGTAAATAAGTTTCCGCCATTCCCTTTCCTTCTCTTCCCCTGTCTGCCTGTGCTTCAGATCCGCTCAGACCGGGATAAGAACCGGATGCTTCGTTACAGTGTGACGGGCCCTGGGGCCGACCAGCCTCCGACCGGCATCTTCATAATCAACCCAATCTCAGGCCAGCTGTCCGTCACCAAGCCTCTGGACAGAGAGCACATCTCCAACTTCCATGTAAGACTCTCCACACGTCAGTCCAGGTCACTGTACATTTTGGATTGTGGTGGTCTTTTCAGTTCTTATTACTTGCACATCTCACTTTTATTGCATCTTAAACCCAAAACACTATGTTGTGTGTGCTAAAATTCCAAATTGTGCCAAGCACATACATACAAAGAAATCATATTTGAAGATCATAGGATAAAATTTGGTCCTACAATTGGGTCTAAAAATGAAATGAGGTGAGCTGCAATAGTAAAAGTGTGGTTACAGCTTAGTTTCACAGAGTGACCAAGGGACTCTTGTTAGAAAAAACACCTTAGAGATTAGCAACAGCATAAAACAACTTCCACACTGTAGTTTATTCTCTTCGAGAAAGTTTAGCATAAAGACTGGAAACTGGGGGAAACCAGTCTGCCACTCTGGCTTTGTCCAAAGATCAAAAATACCCTCAGTGGTTCGGACCAATTCATGTCCTATGAGGAACTACTGGCAGCTACAGTATGAGCTACGGGCGTGGTTTAATGCTAGGCGTATGTGTTTTTATTTTCATCTTTGCTGTCACTCTGCTGGATATATTCTCTCTCATGCACAGAGATGAAGAAGAAATTCTTTAAAAAAAAAAAAAAAAATCTTGGTGTTTGCTCACTATATCTAATACAGTCACATACACCTCTGAGAGCAGAGTCTAACCTTTTGATCTGTAGGAATGCACACACACAGCTCACACAGGGGAGTGGAAATCTGGAGTCGCAGCAGGGTGATTTGCATTTAAGCCGCCTGATGAATATTCATGTGATTGGATGTAGTTGTCAGAGCTGGGAGGTGGGATTGGCCAGCATGTTTATTCATGAGGGAGGCTTTGGCTCTTTGAGAGCCTCATACAGATGCTTCATGCGCTGTAAAGGAATGGCTTATTGAGGGTCCAAGGCCAATCAATAGTTATATTCAGCATTTTTAACCATTTTATGCTAAATACATAAATCGCACAGGCCTGCTGTTTAAATTAGGGACATCACAGTCTGTTAAAGTTACATTATGTTCACTGAAGTTCTGTAAAAGCTGGATATGCTTTGTTCTTATACATGTTTTCATTGCATTGTAAAGATTGCTCTTTTTCTGTAGTTTTCATGATTTTGATATTCCATCTATGAGCTGATTGTAAAGGCTAATGATTACAATATTTTCCATCGAGCTTCCATACTCAAACCTGCAGGCTCTACTACAAAACACATCCTGATCACCTGGCTGCAAACAAGTATAACTTGACAAAGAATGTGGAGCACTTAAGAATAGGGATGGGAATTGATAAGATTTTATTGATACCAGTGCCATTGTCGATTCTAAAAATCAGTTCAATTCTTAATCTATTCCCTCATTGATTCTTTATATTGGATCTGAATATTGTGTAGAATTGAGTAGAAAACGGGCTGTAGCCTGAGAGCTAACTGTAGCATCAAGGAATAAAAGAATATTTGTACAGCATTCGGTTTCCTTTAGGTTTTCCTATCCCAAAAAAAATCTGCTACACCTACTAGTCTCCAGCAGCATAGATGCATGAGTTTGACATTGTTTTGCAATACGCAATTAAAGAAAAATATCCCCGCACTGATAAAGGGATTGATGAGCTCGGAGCCATACAATTCCTTGGGATCAGACAATTTCTCAACTGGATCCGGTTCTCGATTCCCATCCCGATTTTAGAATGAAGCGTATCTGCTAGAGGTGTGAATCTTCTGGCTTCACAATTGAATTCTCCTGTCTCCTGTCGACAATTCAAATACAATGACACTAGATCTCAACATATCACATTCTCAAAGTTGTCAGATTAATCTGAACTTCCTAATTATTTAGAAAGAGCTTTCAAAAATCAGACTAGAAGAATTATTTATTTATTATATTGTTGTTATTGTTGTATATATGTTATATACCATTTAACCTAATGGAGTGTGTGTGTTTGTGTGTGTACAGTTACGAGCCCACGCTGTGGACCTGAATGGGAATCAGGTGGAGAACCCCATCGACATCGTCATCAACGTCATCGACCAGAACGACAACAGACCAGAGTTTACGCACACCATCTTTAACGGCTCTGTGCCAGAGGGATCCAAGCCTGGTACCAGCACACACACACACACCACACACACACACCACAACCGCACGACACCCATACACACACACACTTAAAACTTGTGAATTTAATCCTTCTTCACTGACATATTCATGCTGTGTGTTTTCTTGCAGGATCCTTTGTGATGACAGTGACAGCAGTCGACAAGGATGATCCAAAAACTGCCAATGGGATGCTTCGATACAAGATCCTCTCCCAGAATCCCCAGAGCCCCTCCTCCAACATGTTCACCATTAACAACAAGACTGG
>NW_023339674.1:26651869-26657039 GCF_004916995.1 Morone saxatilis
ACCGTGGCAGCAGGCCTCGATCGGGAGGTGTGTGTGGACATTTTGTGAGGCTCGCCCATAAACCCATAAGGAGCAGCTGCTCCTCAGCCTGTGTGTGTGTAGCCTGCAGTGTTTCCTGCAGTTTGTTTCTTTTTTCTAATCAGATATCAGGTCATCCTACAGAATGTCGTCTTTATCTGTGGATGGATTTTGCTCCGTTGTCATCATGTGACCTAAATATGAGACTACTTAGTATACAAATAGCTACAGTAGCTAGAGTTCAGATCATCTGTCTAACAGTTTCCAAGGTCAGAAATGACCTTTCATGCTGAGCTTTGTTGTAATTTGTATAGTTTTGGCCATCATTTCAATCAGTAATGGGAACATATGACCACACCTCCACACAACCCTGCAGGAAGGAGCCACATTGGCAGATTTTGTGTGAATGCAGCTGAAGTGCACACTCTCGGTCAGACAGACACACAGACCTGCATCTCTTTATACATTCATAATGCAGACAGGTAGCAGAGGAGAGGGATAGAGACAGCAATGTAAGCTGGTTGTCCAAAGGTTGATGTCCAGAAACGTCCGGAATGCAGCAAAATATTGAGAAAAAAAAGAAATACAAGCAGAGGACAGGGTCTCTGCAGGTACAGAAACACCACACACTTCCAGTGGGTCATATGTGATGATTCCATACATTGTTTTATAGGAAAATCCAACTCAGTATGCCTTTAAACTGTAATATTGACAATGACTTGTTGTAATTAAGTTCTAACAAATTAAAACTTAGTCATTTTAGAAAAGTAAGCATTACATTCGGGACACTCTAAATGAATGTTAAAGTCTACTTTTACAGGTAGAGCTTTGCAATGGAAATTTTATTTTCCTTTTACAGTTATTAAAAAGGTAATTACATTTGAGCAGGAGGTGTGCAGAACTCTCGTTAAATCTAGCAGTCATTAGCTCTCTGAACACTATTGTTAAGAAGCACTGATGGAGTCAACAGCTGTAATGGTGCTTTGACACAAAGTCATTACACTTTTGTCAAATGCTTTTAATTAGATTTAAATCTATGATCTGTGCAGCAATATTTGAACTGTGGCTCATTTAGTATATGTTTTACATCTGTCCAAAAAGAATGGGTTGTGGGTCCACGGTTTATGTGAACTAAAGCATCTAAAGAAGACTACAAAAGAATTTGAGGTCTTATCTTTCCAGTGGTTGACCCTCTGTGTTCTCTGTGTGTTTCCAGAAAGTCACCCAGTACACCTTGATCATCCAGGCTACAGACATGGAGGGAAACCCCACCTACGGCCTGTCCAATACAGCCACCACTCTTATCAGGATCACAGATGTTAACGACAATCCCCCTGAATTCACCACGGACACAGTAGGTCCACACGCACTCATACACAATGTAATGGCGCTAAAATGGCTTCTTCTAAACGGCACTGAGGCTGTGCGAGTTTTTATTGGTGGTGGCAGATGGCGGAGGAGTGAAAAGCCAATGAAATGTCCAATACGTTTATCTTCCTCGGTGAAGCCGAGCAGGTTAGACAGGAAGGAGCAGTGTTTGTGGGGGAACGTGGTCTTTATTCTGGGACACAGAAGCTTTGATGTGAGACAGAAGCAATCATCTCAACTTCGGTCTCAGTTGTTTAGAGTCATTTTACCAATCTAATGATAGATAGAAAAGCAAAAACAAAAGGGGGGGATTTTACTTAAATAAAACTAAATGTAAAAAGTGATGAAATGTTTTGTTGCTGTTTGCAATATTCACTTCTGATAGCTGGAGAACCTCAATACTAAGCCAGTTAGCATTGTCCATAACTTGCTGCAGAACCTAAAACCTGGAACTGAGTTAGCATTTTAGCCCCTCTGGTTCGCTCTCCTCTTAAAGTTTTTTATGTGATTTTAAAAAAGGCGGTAGCTAACAAGTGGCTAAATGAGACTACAGTGGTTGTCTACTCTCTAGTCCGCCTTTACAGCCTTGTTGTGTTTATACTCGCTCTCTTGCAAACTATTGTAAAGTAAAGTTAACAACTTGGAGATTTTTATTAATTATAAGTTGAAAGCCAGGGTATTAAAAAAACATTTTGGTTGATATAAAAATATAATTTTTTTATTTATAGTTTATAGGGACAGATACAGTAAACATAGACTGAAAGGTATAGTGTTTATAGCGGATGCTAATTCGCAACAGCTGTCCCTAGAAGGGCTTTTATGAAATAACATGTTAAAACAGGAAGCAACAGAGTAAAACCCATAAAACACAGAATTAAAGATAAAGTCACATTTCAAAACTTGCACACCAACACAACAATTATGAGGAGGCGTTGGTGCATTATCATGCCAACCTGACTGTGAGTCAGTGTGTTTGTATTGTAAAACCTATTCTGAACACTAATACTGAAACTAAAACGAAACAAAAACGAAAACTAAACAATTTAAAACATTAAAAACTAAGCTTAAATGAGCAACCCCACTCTGGAAACTACCTGAAACTAGACTGAATTTAAAACAAAAATAAAAATAAGTTTAGCTTTTAGTAGAGCTTATTTTCTGCAATAATCCAAAATCCAGTGGATAAATCCCATTGGCTTTTTGTCGAAGGAATAAAGGCAATGCTAACTTCTGGGCCTATAAAATAAAACCATCCCTGCAGTACTCTATAGTCACTGCCATGGTAACATACAGGAGTTTCATCCACTCAGGAGGATTCAAAACAGATTTTTTAAACAGCTACTAAGGCTTACCATGTACTGGACTGCATTTCATTTATTCAGTCTGACCAGAAGCAGGGAATACACTTATCATCATGTATAAAAAATGAATGACCACAGGGGGGGATATCAAAAGCAAATCACCACCATCCCCCTTGGGCAGTTCTCACCCAGCATATTGGTGTCAGAAATTCCTGAGAGCGTTAACAAATCTGTCTTTTTGTCCGTGTCTGTCAGTTCTTCGGGGAGGTTCATGAGAACAGAGTGAATGTGATCGTTGCTAACCTGACCGTGACGGACAAAGACCAGCCTCACACTCAAGCCTGGAGTGCTGTGTACCGCATCATCGCCGGCGACCCCACCGGACGCTTCTCCATCCCCACCGACCCCACCACCAACGAGGGCCTGCTCACTGTGGTCAAGGTGGGACTCTAAAACACATTCACACTAACACACATACACTAAAATGAACAAATAAAAACGTAAAGGCCTAATTTTGTAATACTCTCTCTCCATGCTGTGCGTTTTTACTAATTTTCTTTCTCTGATTCGCACATCCTGTGCATCAGCACTTCTCAACCTGGGGACTGGGCACCGCTAGGGGTCCTTGGGGGTGTTCCCCAGAAAAATATTTTAATTTCCCTATTATTTAATTGACTAGAAGTTAGCCTAGTGAGAGAATGTATATGAATTACTACTCTGTTCAAAGGTTTGACTTCTGCTACTGGCTTACCAGTATGTCTGAACTGCAGCAAGAAATTAGCATCATAATTACAGGCTCAAATATATTTTATGGCTCCAGATTCTTTTCTTTCCCAAAAATGTCTCTTTTGATAGTAAAGGTTGCTGACCTCTGGGTTAAGCCATACGAGGGGAAATAACAGAAAAAGTACAATCAACCTCAGACTTTAACATGAACGGTGGAATGGAGAGAAGTAATTAGGCTAAAGATCTGAGGAGCCTGGAGGTGGAGCAGATCAGAGATATTAGTCCATGCCGGACTTTAGAAACCAATGAAAGACCCTGAGAATAAATTCAGAATTTGAAGGGAGGCAAGATGTGATCTCTCTTCTTGCCAGTCAGGAGCCTTATAGCTTATTTTGGATAACTAAAGGTGAGATGAGACAGACTGAGTGAGTCCCAGATAATGTCAAGACAGAAAGAGATAACACTCCCCAGATCCCTACCAGAGAGAAATTTCATTTTGCAGTTGATGGAAAACAGAAGAAGATAATGCACACGTTTTTTTTGCTTGTACAAATGGAGAACCTTGATGTCTAACAAGGTTTACACTACACACTGCAGTGGTCATTGTCGTCACAACCAATATTCTTCTGTGCAGCCCATAGATTTTGAGCTGACCCGTTCCTTCATGCTGACGGTGGAGGCAGAGAATGAGGTAACGCTGGCTCGCGGCATTCACCTGCCCCGTCAGTCTACCGCAACTGTCTCCATTCGAATCCTGGACATCAACGAGAGCCCAGAGTTTAGTCCAAACCCCAAGTCTATCAAACTGGAGGAGGGTCTGCCCGCTGGGTCTTTGCTCACCACCTTCACTGCCCAGGACCCAGACCGCTTCATGAGACAAACTGTCCGGTAAGACACCCACTGGAAGCTATGACTTCTTTAATTTTGTGATAGTGAGTTCACACAGTTTCAGTCACACTTCAAGCTAAAAAAAAAGTATTATTAAAACGTGTAGTTGAACTCACCTTTTTTGATAAGAAGAACCTTTGAATATATGCCTTTTCATCCTTTAAATTAGCCTTGCAGTTATTAGAATTCATTCTGAAATCCCTATCATTGACAAGGTATGACTGAAAGAACTTTGCTTACTAGTATGTATATAATGCAACCTTGAACTCAATATTGTTTTTATCTATTCATACAATGCATAGCATTCACATAGCTGGTACACTAATCAAATTAAAGGCAGAATTAACATAAAGTCCTTCTCTGTGACTGCAAGAGTTGTCAGACCCCTACGACCCTGCCCTGGGGCGGCAGTAGCTCAGTATGTAGGGACTTGGCTTGGGAACCGGAGGGTCGCCGGTTCAAGTCCCACAGACCACATAATATGGAGTGTGGACTGGTAGCTGCTGGAGAAGGTGCCAACGTTTCACCTCCTGTGCACTGCCGAGGTGCCCTTGAGGCAAGGCAACCGTAACCCGCGAAACCTGCTCATGGGATGGAGCAGCACTGAGCCATCCACTCGCAGCATCTCTCTCTTTGCATGTCCACATGTGGATGATGTGCATTGCTGTGTTGTGTGTAGTATGTGTGGGTATAGATAATAAATAGTATTGGCTGCTTGGTTGTTGGATGATTGGATTAACGTGGGGTTTCGGGTCGGGCATCAGGTTGGGTTCGCACCATAAAAAAGAATGTTCTCGATTCAGCTCGGGTTTTGGACAGAAAATACGCGTTCCGAAAAGGTTGCACTCTAATGTTGAAACCTCACTCAA
>NW_023339674.1:26657064-26661521 GCF_004916995.1 Morone saxatilis
TTAATAAAACCATTATTTAATTACCACTGTAATTAAATAATGGTTTTATTAATGGCCACAATGTTTTAGTACTGTTTAGTAATGTTTTGAGTGGTATTTTCAGACATGAATCACCAACACTTCCTGGAATCTTTTCTTCAGGAAATGCAAATATTTTAGTCTTAATCAAATGTTTCTTCAACAGGAGGAAATAGAGCATTTGTTGGGGACTATTTTCAGCTACAAATGAATCCATGTAAGGTGCTATAGTGAGTATTTAGGGCAGCTTAGTACATCATCCTCCCCAGAGGATGAACGCTTTTTATTTTGGACTCTGCAGTAGCTGCTGTGCCTCTCCCAGGCCAAAATATTAACTTTGTACACAGTATGCCTTGATGTAACAGTTGCCTGTTGCATTACATTAAATAACCCAAGGGAATAAACCTTTTTGGTTTTAATGACCCCTTCTCTACCACAATCCACAGGAGAAATTTTATTATGGGATGTAATGAGCAGCTTTTACCTAGGTTTTAGACTTGTACTTATTTTCTTAAGGCTAATAGAGGAAAACAATTTCTACCATGTTTATCTTTAGTAGCCAGTGATGTCGTGGGAGGGGAAATAGGCAGGAGATTTTGGTGTAAAAAAAGTCTTCCAATCATAGTTATAATTCACTCCGTTTAATATACCTGAACTGACTGATCTTTTATATCTTCAACCTACAGTTGAATCAGTTGTGACCCCTGCCCAGGGACTTATCATTGTAATTAGCTATATTGGGTGCAATAAATGTATTGTGCATAGTCGTTGCTAAAGTAGTAAATATAATAAAATGTTGAACATGTTTCCCCTCTGTGTGTCCAGGTATCCCACCTGCCAGCGGGACAGGAACTCTACAGATGTACCTGATGGACATAAACGACAATGCACCTCACGTGTTCCCCCCTGAGGTGGAAATGTGTGAAAAGCCAGATCCCAATGCCATCAACATCACAGCCAGTGACCCAGACCTGACCCCAAACGCTGGACCCTTCGCCTTCGAGCTGGCCAGTCGTCCAACAGACGTGCGCCGCAACTGGACACTGAGTCGCGTTAATGGTCAGTAGGCGATAATGTGTCTGATATATGTCATCATTCATTAATTCACTCTCATACCTTAAGTACCTGATTAAATGGAAGAATACAACAAAACTAGTTATTTACATAGTCACCCAATATCGAGTCCAAAAAGGCTTGATTGATCTCAGTATGTACTGTAACTCCAAGTCTCAGAGTAAATAGTTTCTTAAGTTGCACTTACTTACATAGACGGCTGTGAGTCAGAGGTAGAGCGGGTCGTCCACTAACCGGAAGGTTGGCGGTTCAATCCCCAGCTCCTATTGCTGCATGTCGAAGTGTCCTTGAGCAAGATACTGAACCCTAAATTGCTTCCTGTGTATCTGTGCATCGGTGTATGACTGTGTGTGAATGCTTAGTTTCCGTTCTGGTGAGCAGTTGGCATGGTATGAATCTGCGCGAATGGTGTACAGCGCATTGAGTGGTCGAAAAGACTAGAAAGGCACTATATAAGTACAGTCCATTTACCATTTACATACTACTATGTAATATGGTAAATGGACTGTGGGTTCAGTGTCTTGCTCAATATATATCCATACTTCGACATGGAGGAGCCGGGGATCGAACCAACAACACTCTGATTAGTGAGACTCTACCTCTGAGCCACAGGCTCCCTGTGATAGAGGACTCATTGTCTGAGACTAGACTGACCTCAAACTGATTAATCTTTGAAATAATTCGCAGAGGCCTGTGGACCAGTGGACATGTAACGGTGGTGACCAGCTTGCTGGTTCAATAACCTCAACTGGGCCGCTGTGACTGATACCACTGTGCCACTGTGTTTTGGTTGCCTTATTGAACATGCCAAGGTTGATTTAGTTCCTAGTATACTTCCAAATTTAAATAGGAAACTGTTTTCTCTACCTCTTTATTTTCCTCAGCACATTTCCATTTATAACACAAGAGAGAGAAATGATCCACTTTCTCCACTTAGATTAAAGCTACATAACATCGATAAATCTGGGTCTGGTTGCATTTTGTTTAGAAATAAACGTTTTATTCTACTCTCCACTTAAGTACTTTTGGAAGTACTTTATCTATTCAACCCTGGTGTAAGGTTTGGGTAAAGTTTCTATTTCCATTTCAATTTTCATTGGTATTTTAGTAAGAACCCCCAGCTACTCTAGCTGACCGCCATTAGAAGACTCTAGCAGTATTGGGCAGCTGTCGTGAGTGGTGAGAATTTAAAATGCTTGCCTATGTTTTAATTTCTCCATCTGTCTACCCTTCCATCTAATCATACTCTAGGTGAGTACGCCCAGCTTCGACTACGAATCCCCTCCCTGGCCAGCGGGATCTACGAGATTCCCATCATGATCACAGACTCTGGCAACCTGCCCATGTCCAACACGTCCTACCTGAGGGTCAAGGTCTGCCAGTGTGATCACCATGGAGACTGCGTGGACATGGAGCGGATCATTGCTGCAGGACTGGGCACCGGTGCCATCATCGCCATCCTCATCTGTATCATCATACTATTAGGTAAGCCTCCCACAAACACACACACATACACGTTGCTGTAGCATTTCGTAGATCTCAAAGAATACACAGACATTTGTGTTCCAATGAAGATGAGTTAGCAAAATTAGCATGCTAACACACTAAACAAAGATGAACATGGTTATATCTGCAAAACATTAGCATTTTAGTATTATCATTTTGAGCATGTTAACATGCTGATTTTTGCATTCAGCTCAAAGATTTCCTGATTTTGATTCCAAATAGCCCTACACAGGTTTTCAGCGTCAACACAACTGTTTCTGGACCTATTTTTAGCAATGTTGCTGTAGCGATTAACTTTGGTGTGTTGTCATGACTGGTTGAGCCGAGATATGAAAGCACAGCCAAAGTTGAAATAAACTTACATTGTTGTTTAACTTGATATTGTGCTCACATGGTTCCTAAATAAAGTTGTGTTCAATCGAATACACCACAAACTAATTGGTTTGTAATGAAGCTACCATGGTCTATGTCTGTTCTGTGCACGGAGGCAGCAAGGTATGCACACAAGGCACATAGGCCGGTAAGGGGGTTTGGGTTAGGGGTTTAATAGGGAGCAGCAAAGCTTTGTCTTAGGGCCCCTGACTACTTCAATTTGGCAATGGCCACATCTAGCACCATGGGAAGAAAAGGTATAATTTTACTCATCTATTATTTGCACTGGAAGGCAAAGAATGTATCACTTTTGTTCCATTTGTTGCTGCAACCAGCAGCTAGCATCAGTCACTGTGAGTGAAGCTCCTCTGCTAAAGCATAGGTTTACCATGGCAGAGATCCCAGGCTCTAATCCCAAGCGAGAGTGTCAAGCTGGTTGCAGTATTTCATGAATTATGTGCTTGTGAACAAGTAGCACTTCATGTGCTTGGACACTGTGCGTAGCCCTTTTGAGCTGCTTCCTCACCAAAATGCTACAAGGTGACAACAAGGGCTGAGACAAGGAACTCGGCTCTCACTGAGTGCTCTGCTGCAGCAATAATACATGATTATGAACAAGTAGTAATTCACTGGGATTTACTGCACTAGACATCAAAGTGCATCAGCAATGAACTTTGTTTAGCGGTCGAGAAGTGTTCAAATATGTGTGCAAATGCAATGATTGCACCACACTTTTAAAACGGATAAGATAGTGCTCTGACTCATGCCAACTCACCTGGTGATGTTTTTTTAGATCAAATCAAAGTTTGCTTTCGACAGTTAGAATAAAAGCACAATGGTCAACCAGGCTTTTTTGAAAACCAACCCAGAGTGAGAGCTTTGCAAGCTGTGATGGAAAAAGGATCAGAGCAACGGGCAGGATTTTGAACTAGAGAAGCCATAGTGAATTCTACAGTACTCTATTTTAATAACTTCCAATTTCATTGGAAATTGCAATGGCACCTCAAGTTGTACAATAAGAAATGTCTAAAGCATTGAAAAATCATTTTGATGGCTACTCTTGAGGACGAATGATCCAACAGTGCCTACAGAGGGCAAATGGAATGAAAGAAAAACAGTGCAGTAAGGGCTGCCGTCTGTTAGTATGGGGGGATTCTCATGTTTTCCAGTCAAAGTAGAATATTCATGTATTTGATTACTAAATTGTGATTTTAATTACTATTGTTGTTTAATTATTTGTTCTGCATTTCTAATTTTCCATGCATATGTTATACAGTGAGGGTAGCTAAACCACTTTACTCTTTAGGACTAGAGAAAAATAAATACAGTACAGACAAAAGTTAAAATTACATTTTAAATGGAAGGAGTGAATGGATAGGAGTTAAAGTGTTTTTTTATTTATTAATTTAAGGTCTGAATGAAGTCGAGGTGTCAATTGAAAGCTCCAGTGTGTAACATTTAGAAGGATCTATTGTCAGAAAGGGAAT
>NW_023339674.1:26661621-26666389 GCF_004916995.1 Morone saxatilis
AAAATATGGAGTGTGGACTGGTAGCTGGAGAGGTGCCAGTTTCACCTCCTGTGCACTGCCGAGGTGCCCTTGAGCAAGGCAACCTAACCCCAAAACCTGCTCCACCATCTCTCCTCTTTGCATGTCCACATGTGCATGAAGTGTGCATTTCAGCCTGTGTGTGTGTGTAGTATGTGTGGGTATAGATAATATATAGTCAGTTGGCTGCTTGGTTGGTTGGATGATTGGATTAACTGTGGGGTTCTCGGGTCGGGCTCAGGTTGGGTTCGCACATAAAAAACAGAATGCTTCTCGGATTCAGCTCGGGTTTGGACAGAAATACGCGTTCCGAGTTGCACTCTAATGTGAACTCACTCAAAGACCCTCAAAGCTGAAAGTCAGCACTTTAACTTACAGTTATAGTTTAATGTCAAATACAGTGTACCAGAGCCAACAAAGTGAAAAACAAACAACTGCTTATATGCTCATATACACATCGTAAATATATTTATTATATATGTGATCAAATCAAATCAAATGTGATTTTAAAGAGATTATATGGCGATCTTTAAAGGAAAAATAAACATAAAATAATGTTCCCAGTCTCAGGGTTCCTATGCGGTATGGAATAGTATGGTATTTGATTTTAGTCATTTCCAGGTCTGGAAAAGTATGTAAAACAGAAAAGAGACATAAAAATGTTTTCAGACTATTCAGAATTTCTAAAAACTAATTGATCATGACTATTGTTTAAGTTGAGTAGTGTTTGGAGCCGGCAGTTAGGAAATGTTTACCACTGCCGTACCTCTTGCTTTACCAAAAGAAAGGCGAGAGGTACGTACCACTGAACGCACACTACTTCAGAGCTGCCTCTACTGCTGAACATCACAGCCTGCAAAACAGCTCTGCCCCAAGCATCTGATAACTGAACCACATCCAGACATCTGCGGACACATTGGTTTGAAAGAAAATGCAGCAATATATCTGAACTGCATATATACATAGAATCACAAATACACAGATTTATGCTTATGAGTTCTGCAGTGATGTAGTTATTAGAAAAGTAAACAGACTATATTTTCTGCGTAAGGACACCCTTATGGCTGCGTTCATCGTTTCCATGGACACAGTGTATAAACAAGACTGCACAGCCATGAAAATTTTATTATTTAACTTTTTTCAACTAATTTAACCAGTTAGTTTCTGCCCATTGTGGGTAAATGTGTGTTTTCTGCTTAACAATCCCAAATCTGTTAGCAATTATTAGTTAGAATGTAACATACATGTTAAACAGTAAATAAATGTACAATAAACATCTATCTCAGATGTCGTATATTATCTGAACAATCTACTCTTAATGGAGAGGAGGACTTTGAATTGGTCTTTTCCTTTGTTGAGATTTCCCTTCACTGATCAAGTTCAACAACACAATTTAATTTGCTCAGCAGAAGTGAACGTTTGCCTTCTCAATTAGCGAGGGTGGCGTGCTGCTCTCTGTTGCAGCCCCATTTTGAGATAAAAGCTGATAAGATGGCTGGATTTATTTATTTTTTTGTCTAAAAACATCTTGTCTGGGGGAAATATATACCTCTGCACGTCCTGCAGCACTGAGCTTAACAGCAACCAGACCAGAGCACAGAGAGCCTGCAGGACCACTGCTTCTTGTCCCCATCCTTCTTTCTTTTACATCCCACTATTTGTTTCTAAATGTGGTGCTGAAGTCTTTGTAGCCTAGCAACAGCCAATGGTGGACGCACACTGTGTTCACAAAAACATGCTCAAACACACACACACACACGCTCACACACATAAAGCGAGTGTATTGTGCGCTATAGAGCGGGCCAGGGAAAGCATTTTGGTTTCTGATTTTTCTTTTTTGTTGCGTTGTCGGTGCTGCTCCCACATTAATTCGGAACTGTGCCTTTCTACTCTTTATCTCACAAATTAAAATTATACCAAATAGACAATAATCCCTATTCATGGGTGGTTTATGGTGGCTTTCTGGCAGCGCTGCTCGCCTTTGTTTAAAGCTGTGCTATTTTCCTGTTTATTCACATAATTTCTCAACTGCGTGCTCCGTTTGAAACATGACTTCTGCAGTTACACCAGTGCAGATGCAGGAGTAAATTCTGTTAGATAAACACATTTAATCAGCAAGTCACAGGGCAAGCTTCATTCTTTTTATGGGTTGTTTCCAATGACTTATAACAAATTTACACTGACAGATATATTTTTTGAGGTAATTTTCAAATCTGTTAAAGGTGGAATCATTTCCAGTGCGAATAAACGAATGAGTTGTGGTTGCTTCATGAGAGTGCTGCAGCCTCCATATATCAGCTCTGCAGTAGCTGCTTGGCCTGTAGCCAGGGAGGCAGATAAAGAAGCCTCTCTGTGGCAGTTTCTCATGCTGTCTCTCTCACTGGCTGAATCCAGGTACTCCAAGATGTACGATCCTGCCAACTGGCTGGAGATAGACCCAGTTAACGGTCGGATTTCCACCATCGCCATCCTTGACCGGGAGTCTCCTTACGTCAAGAACAACCTCTACAACGTCACCTTCATGGCTTCTGATAACGGTGAGGGCAGTGCCGCCGGTGTCCTGTGGTAACCCCATCCCCCCACATACAGAGGTGGATTGTGTTCACTGTGTCTCAGTGCTCTTTCAGTAATTGCAGTGGTGCTGGTTTTACTTTGGAGTCAGTGTCCTAGTCTGGCTTCTGCAGAGTCTCTGCAGTGCTGGGAAAGCAGCTTGAAAACAGACTCAACAATCAACTATCTTTCTATGCTCTGATTGGTTGTTTTTGTTCAGGCCAAGTGGATTCTTGTAAATACCATCAGAAGCACTAGGAGGAGCCGGAGAAACCATATTTTTTCACAGATTATCTGTCTCATGTACTATTCAGGATAAAGTGAAAGTTTCAGCAAATATGAAAAAAAAATGTTCTTATACAAATTACGTACTTCAGCTTTAAAGACTAAACAAAATATAGTAATATAGCATTTAGTCATGCTATCTGCTAAAAACAGCTCACTACTGATTTTGAAAATAGCTTCCCTACCTGAACACTACTGGGAAATGTTAAACTAGTAACATCTCTACATATAGCAATAGAACACCCTTTCGGTTCCCTAGCCATAGCTCCTGCCTTATTTGTACTGCCCATGTGCAACTCTCAACAGAGATGTGAAGGAAGCAAGATGGCTCACACATGTACTTCAGTTATCAGCTTCAGACAAAAAGACATCCTCTACTTCTCTGTATTAACTAAGGTAGCATTAATAACGTAACAAAACGTTGGCACCACCTTTGCTAACATTAGCTAAGTTATCTGAAGTTTGAGAAACAAAATTTCTGACTGCAAAAAACAATCACTTTTGCGATTGAAGGTGGACTTCAAGTGGACTTTAAATCAATTAGTAGAGGTCTTATATTTTTTTACCCAGCGTCTGTTAAGGCCTGCTATCTGCTCCACACAAGCCAGTGGTGTAGAGTGGCCACTGGCCAGATTTGATGTGCATTGTTCAGTGAGAAACTCATTGGTTCTCTTTTGTTTTAAAGTGGATTTCTGAATTGATATTAAATTTGATTCATCATTAAGATTGGTAAAATGTATTTAAAATATTAAGTCTTCCCTCAAAACTGCCTAATGATGCTGTGTCATACACAAGATTCCTGATTAAAATAATTGATTTGACACATTGCTGTTGAATATAGCAAATTTAGGTTTAGTTTGGGTACCCACATGTCCTGCTTCCTGACTGAAATTAAGCTTAAATTTCACAGAATGGGAAGAGGAAGAATTCTTCCTGTGGACAACAGATTGTACTATCCACCTTTAATTACATTTCAGTTCTTTATACCCGTAATCAAATGTCCTGATCGGGGAGGCTTGTAGGATTAAGCTTGTATCTTTTGGACAAAGTGCTCCCATTGATTTCTAATAGAGATGTTTTTCTGCCTATTTAGTGCGTGATTCCCAAAGTCTTTCTCTTGTTCTGATCACAACTGTGCTTTATAACCATGGAAAAGAAGATTCTCTGTTCAAAGTGGAAAATTGTTCAAGAGGAATGTCATTCAGCAGCAGCTCGGTCCATCCACTCTACCCTGTGCCCTCCTCATACAGAGACCCCGCTGTGCTCGCCAGCTTCCTGCTAACTCACTGTCTTGGCACATTCTCTGCCCTTGTCGAGCACACACGCACCGCAAGGAGCCCACTGATAAAAAAAAAAAAAAAAACACAAGGACAAGCACACGCAAGCTTCTGCAAGAGGTTACATGTCTGCAGTTCCTCAGCGGTCGCCATATGTGCACCGGTCACTGACTATTACTGAGCATACTGCAGTTTATAGTGTCCACAAAGAATAAGTTTATGATTTGCATTCATTTCAAATAACCGATGCAGTGGCCTTGTCCCTCTGCTGATGCATTTTACCAGCTTGCATTCATTATTTTTCAATAACTGCCTTTCTGATTATGCCCCATATGCTGCTTGCAAAAATCTACTGGGAATGATGAACTGTACCATGAAAAGACTGAAAACAATGTGTTAGTCTGTCTCTAATATGTGCTGACTTCTGACTGAGGTCGGTCATGCTCATTTGCACAGATATTCAGAAATATTTGATTTTTTGGCACATACAGTATTTTACCGAACTCAGTACAGCATATTTAGATTAGGTCAAACACGACTTAGGAGCTCCTGTTTGGGTATGACTATAGTTTGTCTGAAATTGGTTAGAATTGAAGAGGTATGGCTCAGTACTCAAACATTGTGGCCATTAATAAAAC
>NW_023339674.1:26666489-26673670 GCF_004916995.1 Morone saxatilis
CAAACACTGGGTGTAGATAGGACTGTTTACATTTTTCGCATGTTTTTCCACAACAATTCAATTCAATTCAGTTCAATTACATTTTATTTGTATAGCGCCAATTCATGACAAAAGTTACCTAACTTTTCAAATAGAGCAGGTCTAGAACGTCGTACTCCATATAATATTATTTACAGAGACCCAATAGCCGGTAAATTATATGACTTTGTTAGCAAGTGCTGTCCTGTATTGTCAAGAAAACATTCTTTCTCTTCCTTAAAAAGAGTGGGAACCCTGACAGTGTTTGAAAGATACCTCGTTAGTGGGGGCCTACATTTTAGTAAAAGCTGCAAAGATGCATTTTTCTTTAATGAGTGAATTTTTAGTTCAAATCTTGACAGTTGCTATGGCACCACCATTAGGAGCTCTGAAAAAAATTGTGAAGAGGAGAGAAAGAAAGGACAGCAGAAGTAATAGGCTGCTGGCCCTTGGGCCTGGTCACCTAAAGACAGAAAAGTTTATTTATGTGGCTCATTGACCACGTCATGGAGTGTGGCCAATTCTGGAGTCGGGCACAGACAGCGGTCTTGTTATTTTAAACAGACTAGATGTCTGTTATCTCGTTGAAAGGCTGCAAGCAGCCAGCCTTCCCTGTTGGTTTCACAGAGAAATGTTACTAATGGTGACAAGGCATTTTTCAGATGGCCTCTCTGGGGTTTAAATTGTCCTCACTTAGAGTTTCACTCTGCGTCCTAATGTATTTTGGCCCTAGCAGGTAGAGCAGTGCAGGTTTACAAACAGATGCACACACTGAGTTCCTCTGTCTCATGAATCCACCCAGATTAATATGATCAAAAGAAGAAAGATTCACACAGTTTTAAAACCCACCACTTTCTCAAAATAGAGAGTTCTGTCATTCCTTTAAATACTCAGTCCCATATGACGGGATTTCAGTTGTTGCTTGGTATTTAACTAGGACTTTGTGCTGCGTAAGGTAGGCTGAGGAGATAACAGAGGCTTTCCAGTTGTGATACAGATCTTGCAATAATCATAATGAACCAGGACTACTGGAGAACTGGCTTTGCACTGATACAGTACTATAGTTGAAGAAAGAGTGTTGCAATAAGGGTGTAAAAATCACTAACATGATTTCATAAGGAAGCCATGTTTCTAAATGTTGAAAAGGGTAAGCACACTGATTTGTCCTGTAGTATTTTAGAGCAGTGCCTCCCATCCTTTTTGGCCCATCACCTCTTAAAATCAAACACTGTCTACTTGCAGTCACAGTTTATGGCTTTAGTGTAAAGTGTAGTTTGGATCGGTTCCATCAATGTGTGATTATCCCCTCAGATTGTTTAATTTTAATTTGTGTTTTCCGAGGCATGACTTACAATGAACAATTAATGTGTACCTACCCCCGTCAAATTGTCGTAATTTTGCTGTTGCTAACCATGGGCCAAGACGATGATTTCTTCTTTTTTTTCACATTTCGGCCTTTGCATTAGCATCCATTTAGTACCACTATTAGGACAAATTTTCAACTGTTTTGAACTAGATGATTCCATGGCATGTCCTGTACTGCCACCCTGCACTATTCTGGGGTGTAAATAAATATCGATACACAAGTATTGCGATATTATGTATTGTGATACTGTATCAATTCTCACAAACACTGCAAAGATTCCTGACAGTCGTTCATTTTGTGTTACCACTATAGCAGTGTTTTCAGCCTCTTCAACTCCAACATAACGAAGTAAACAGACAAAACACAGACATTATTATAAGAGATGGGCAGAGTGTGTTCTTTATACTATGGCAGGTTTTTTCTAAAACACATGGACAATTGACATGGGGCCATTATGGAACCCGCAGACAATCTCATATAGGGCCCATTTTTTCTAATACCCACATACAGATATTGGCTGGGTAGTGGAGTTGTAGAATGCTGGTTTTGAGTCTTTCAGACTGCTCTGGAAGCCTCTTATGAACTTGAATTGTCCCTCGTATTAAAAAATGTCCTTATCTTGTGTTGTCACACTTGTCCCGCAGTGCTGGTGCTGCTGTTTGTGATGTGGATGAAGCGGAGGGATAAGGAGCGACAGGCCAAGCAGCTCCTCATTGACCCAGAGGACGACGTTCGAGACAACATCCTCAAATATGACGAGGAGGGAGGTGGAGAGGAGGACCAGGTACGCACATGTGCCATCTGCACAGATTACTCAATCTACCTTTATTTTCTTTCTCTATTGTTATTGTGTTGGTATATTGTTTCATATTGGGCGAGCTCAATATAGGTTAGTGTTACATTACCTGTGATTGGTGGTTTTGACTCCTGGTTTACCTTAGTTCCACTGATGTTTGTGGCAGAAATCGCCCTCAAGCTGCACTTAGGTTTATCAGCACTAAATATATGCACATCCTCTTAACAATTCACACTCACCTAATTCTTTCACACCCACACTCCCACCTAGTCTCACACACACACACAGTCTCAGAAATGAACCATAAAAGACACATAATGTTGCCACACAGACACACACTCTGCTTCTCTACAGTTTTCAATCATCTGTCCTCCAGCTAAGATTAAGTGTACTACAAAAGAGGACCTCGAAACAGGATTAATTGCTTTCTGTTGGAGAACAATTTCCTGTGTCCCTCCACACAACTCGTCTGCTGGTGCCAAGCACATAAGCTGCTCTGCAGTTCTGCTGGGAAAAATGTTTAACCCTCATTTACCCAGCCGACTTGACTGAGAGCATGCTTTTCTTTTTACAGCAGTAGCTTGTGCTCACTCACTCAGTGTTTCCGGATTCATGCTGGCAAAAATTTAACAAACAAATCTTTCGTAAAAGTTGTGTGCCGGGTTCATACTGCTTTCAGGATACAGCCACAGCCTTGCACTTCGGACAAAGGTTCGCACCTTCACCTGCCTACTTGGCTTTTATCACAAGTAACTGCCAGCATTCACTGACAAAGTTTAACTAGCTTGCGTGCGGGTGATGAGTGACTGATTCACGTTTTACCCTCAGGGCTTATTGTAGCTGTTCAGTCTTACAAACCCTCGACATTTCCGGTACACGCTAAACCGCCAGCGTGCACCAGAGGCAGACAGTAAATTTGATGGGCCGACAGATTCTATTCACAGAACCAGTTCCTTCAAGTTAACACATGTAAATGTATCAAACCTTTCAAACCTTTCGAGTTTTGATTGTTTAGTGTCAGTTTCTCCATGACGCTCTCATAGTGCTGCCTGCCCCACAAAGCTTCTCTTCAAATGCATTACCAGTCATTTATAAAGACAAAATATAAATGTTTATGCATTGATTCAGCTTTCCACTTGTAAGTTGGTAGGCCTTACACACCATGTTACAGAATTATGATTTTATTGCATCGATTCGTCGTTCCCAGGCGAATACCTGACGTCCCATTCCCTTTTCCAGTGAACGGTTCATTCAGATTTTTCAGTGTGAGTGACATCCCAAAAGATGAATTCATGAATTCTTAATTGGTTAATCCCCTGACTCTTGATCTAGCAGGTCATAGTTTTTACTTATCCAGTGAAAGATCTAAACATTTACTCAAGGGATGGAGACAAACTTTTGTACAAACATTGATGGCACCTAGAAAAAAGACTAGACTTTTTTGTTTAGAGCTACCATAAAGTGAAACCTCTTGTGCAAGGCTTATGTTAGCATTTAGCTCAAAGCACCACTGTGCCTAAATACATCCTCATAGAGTTGCTAGCCTGGCTGGAGACATCTTGTTGACTCAGTTGAAAGATATAATTCTATATAATTATAATCACACTTAATTTTCAAGTCAGATTGGGTTTACTTTTCTGTATGGTCATTGATCTGATACACATAATATATCAGAATGTCACAGTTTAGTGTTATCCCCTCAATGAGACGGTCAGTGCTGGTAGTACTAGTAAGGAAAGACAGAGCACAGCTGTGACAGAGCTTGGTGATAAAGTACAGTGTTGGAAGGATTTGGAGTCAAGGTTTATGACAAGCAAAACTAAATACAGGTAGAACCCTCAAATCTATCTGATTACCTTAACATATTGTAACATCTGTTATTGTTGTTCTGTTCATGGAGGTAACTTCAACAGTGTACTGGATGTTGTTTCTGACTTAATCTACACCCACACCAACACTCCCTTTATGTACCTCCCTTTTTCTACTTTGGCTGTTTTTGTATATTTAGACATTTGAAGACAGCGAGTTCTGGTACCTCCACGATGGTGCCAGACTTTAGCTTCTGTTGTTGGCTTCAACTGAAACAGGGATTATTAAGTACTTACTGAACCTGGAACTTACAAACCAATTGGAACTAAATAGGGCCCCAAAACCCCTGAAAGCCTTTATAGTTTCTTCTAAAACCAAAAAAATGTCGGTGTAAAACATAAATTGGAACATTCATAATAAGATTAATAGTATTATTATTATCCCAAACATGGTAAAATTGGTATTGACATTTTTAACCAAATGACACAAAATTTATTTGCCACTAGATGTCATACTAGAGAACCAGCATCTCAGATCAAGACAATGTGCAATATGGCTGACAAAACCAGTAATTTTACCCATTTTACCTTGTATATCCTCATAACATTGTAACTTCACAGAAACAAAATAAAACTACCCAAAACCGTCTTTGTTAGTCTTTCCACTGTTCCATCAATCACCAGCTCTGCTTTGGTGGAAATAAATCCTTAATTCACCAACGTAGAAGATAAAAACAGCAGTTTCAGTCGTTCTGCGCACACTGAACAAACCACAGAGAGGCTGCAATAGCAACACAGGCAGAGGGAGTGAGACACCATGATTCCACTGTATCTTTACATAGAGAATAGTTGTTTGCGGCCATATTCGACTGAATGCAATGTCTATAACATAAGGAAGTCATTCAAATAGAAATGCTCGCTTGCGACGAGTGGTCGCGGCGGCCTTACATAGCTGTGACGAACTAAGCCTTTAACTTAGGGCTATGTTGTTGTTGGCCTTGTTGGTTCTTCTATGTTGTTAGGACATAATCTTCTCTGCACTATGCAATACAGCTGCTTCAACTTTCGCTTGCTGTCAGGGTAACGACTACGCCTTGCAGTGGTTTTTGGAGTGTATGTTCTGGTTTTTTTGTTCTGTTGTTTTGTTTTCAGCAGGCGGCCGGGTCTTTAACGTCCTCACTTATAAAAATACTTGTGGTCTAACCTTAAAGGTGTTGCCATTAAAATGTACATGAATGCAGTGTTCGTCCTGGAGCAGAGATGATTGACGGTAAATATCAGCAAGGTTTCTGATTGGTGGGAAGGTGAAACTAAGCAAATAAGTCCCAGAGAACTTGTCAGCGCAGCTGAATGCTGTATTTCAGAGTGTGCTTGCAGTGTTGGTTCACTCCACCCAAAGGCCGTCTACACATTTGTGTGATAACAGGTGATCTTGCAGGATCATGTCATGTCACGTTTGTGAGATGAGTCTGATAAATATTTTTTGTCCAGGACTTGTCAGGATTTCGATACAAACTGATGGTCACAGAAGCTCTACGAAACATTACCACAGTTATCTGGGTTTTTCCAAACCTTGGCCTGGGATACAGGGTGGTTTAGGACCTTTGAGTTGGGTAGCGGCTTTCTGTGCCATGGAATGAATAGCGCCAGAAAAACAAGTCACACTCGATTATTCAGAAGAATATGCAAAGTGCCGGTATGATATTTATGGTCTGGGAGCTAACCTATATATTTTTCTAACTGTCCGACGATTTTCTTTCACTTTATTTCCGAATGGAAACGTTTAAAAAAGTCTCTCCCATCTTCTTGTAACCCAGACTAACCCCCCATTCACATACGTTGGACACAGGTAGAAGAGGCAGGATGGCCGAGTCGTCGTGAATTGAATCTGAATACAAAGCGCTGTCAACAGCTGAGAGATTTTCAAAAGGATGCCCAGTGGCATGATGTGGAGCACTTATAGAACGTCTGGGGTAAGCTTAATATTCTCGACAGTGTGGGAGAGTTGCCTGTGTGAGTGCACGATTTGCGATCCCGGGCCACCGAACGCGTTGCGAGAGAGACGCGGGCTCGGACGTGCAGGAGTACAGGGCTGCAGTGCAGATCGATCTTGACCTGCTTTGGTGTTCATGCTGTACAGTGTGTGTACAGTATCAATAACACATATTGTGGACCCAGATATATAGCCTGCCTGCATGAAGGGGTGAAGGTGTTCCTGTATGTTAAGTGAACTACTTGTGGACAAACAGACTGCTCACGTTTTAAAGCTAAGTATGTTAATGATTGTTCTAATGCTAAAACATGTTCGGGTGTGTGTGTGTGTTAGTGAGTGTTATAGTTACGTAACACTATATAGCTATATATGATATAGCTAGATATAGTTATATAGTATATACGTATATATAGTATATAGGATATACGATATTATATGAAAAATCATATATGGTATAGTTTATCGCCCCGGCCTCGCGCCCGCCGTATGATATATTATATCAGTAGTATATATAGCTGTATACGTAATATATATGTGTTACGCGGCGCTCGCATATATTTAGTATAATATATATATAATATAGTATACACATATATGTAGTAGTATACGTATACTTATATATAACATATTAGGGCTATAGTATTAGGTATGTATTATACGTTATAGTTATACTATATATATTGTGTATTATATATATAGTATATGTGTGTCCTTTAGTTATTATATAAACTATATATAATTATGTGTGTATACGTAATATATGATATGTGTGATAGTACTATATTACTAGTAGTATGTGGTGATATGAGTAATATATATATATATGTGCCTTATATATATATATATATATATGGTGTATGTGTACTAATATATGTATAAGTATATATTAATATTACTAATTATATAATATAGGTATGTGGTGTATATATAGGGGTTGCAGCAGGCACCAACCAAGCTGGCTGCGCAGTGTATAAAGCATAATTGCATAGACTATAGCACAGTCGGATCGTGCTTGATTACATGCTTTGATCCAGATACAAAAATAGATCGTCAATAAGATTATTATTTAGACCGACTTAGGATGTCCTCATTGCTCTATAGCTGTAGAGGTAGGCTCGATCCAGGCATTCTCCAATCAAGGATGTGGCTAATTTATGGTGACTCAATTGACTCAGGATATTATGTATAACCATCCTTAAT
>NW_023339674.1:26673770-26674014 GCF_004916995.1 Morone saxatilis
ATACTTTCCGTACCCACTGTAACTACTTATAGATTTTGAGATACAGCCATTTCTCTATCATACTGTATTTAGTTTTTAGTCACTAGGGGTTAGTCCTGTTCTCCCATAGGAATACGTTATAACATGTTGTGCATAATTGCAATACTGGACTGGACTGGAAGCAACAGATTATCATTTTTATCTTTGAAAATACATATATATTTAGGAAATTATTAAATGGATATATGGAATGAAAGTCTGAATA
>NW_023339674.1:26674084-26682060 GCF_004916995.1 Morone saxatilis
TCTGAATATATGGAATGAAATGTCACGTGATCAAGGCACTGCACCATCTTGTGTTTTCGATACCGGCCTAATATTATTAATTAAGGATGTTACTGCTAAGAAGTGTGGGACTGAGTGAGCCTACACGGAATCTATCAGAAGCAGTCCTAACTAATGAAGAGATAATTAACACCCCGGCGAATGCGGGCCAAAATTCACGCTGTTACTGTAGTGTAGCTGTATGTTCAAACACAATGCATAGGAAGCAGCAAAAGGTTTAATGTGGTTAAAGTAGGAAGTCAGTAAATCAGTCACTGACCTATGAATGAATGTGGGTGATTCTTACAGTATCTGCTGTCCACAACGGCTTTATATTGTATAAAAAGCATTTCCTTCCTTCCCACCACATATTTTAAGTTGTGCCACGCCAGAGCGCAGTGTCTTTACGCACAACAGTACACATTAAATCGCCTGAAAACAACAGCAGGCTGCTACAATATAACCATACAGAGCTCTATTCACACCAGACTGGTCTGATGGAACTCTATATTCTGCTTTTTATGAAGGAGACATCCGGTTACTTATCAAACCCTCATCCAACTTTATGTTTTGGCAAACTTAGCATCTCATGTTTTATCCGTGAAACACACTGCAATGCAAACGCTGTTGTGTAACATTAATTACTGAACTATATGACCATGTACGAGGTGAGATACATGATAATTATTACTAAAAGAGCGTCAGTCAGATAGGTTATAATAATACAAATCAGAGTCTTTATTTTGACACAGTATTTAATAATCACCACCTATGATCTATATCCACCTTCACCCAGCCCTTTTGCAGGTGGCGCTGCTGAACATACATGGACCAAATTAGAAGGTGTGCATGGAGACGCCATACAGCCTATGAGATCACCTTGCACTTGGCATTAAGGGTGCAAAATTATTAAACTCAACGCAATGCAAGTTTTCACCCTCTTAGAACTGGGCCTGAATATAAAGCGACTGTAATTATGTTACAAAAAACATTCATTCATTCCATATATTCATTAAATAATTTTCTTAAGGGCATGCAATATATAAACATATGTGTGTATTTATATATGAAGTTAATTGTAATTTCTATTTTTTCACATTAGTTGAGTTACTACACAATCTTTTTGTACCCCTTGGCAACTGCTGAAGTACCCCCTAGGGGTACAAGTAACCCTGGTCAGGAATCACTGCTTGCTGAGAGTACATCAGTGTATCGCTGGTCCTTACGTGAAGCAAACAGCATTTCCTTTCTCCCTGTCAGGTTATTGCAGGGCTCTCAGCTTCTCTTCAGTGAAAAGTATTTTGTTGGTCGACCATTATTGTAAACAAAGCCCAAGGTCAGTCCAGAGCATGCTGTTATTGTCCTGAAAAGGCTGCTTGTCGATTTGCCTGGAGACCAGAGAGCACGAAATGGTTTCTGGATGGTTGCTGCAGTGACTCAGACAATACCATTCAGCATGAACAGATCAGAGGCTGTGACACACACACTTCCCCTCTGCCCGCTGACTGTGCTAATGTTGTGTAAGAGAAGGTGAAAGAGAGACTGCGTTTCTCTAAGTGGATGCTAATTAAATAACAAGAGTAGGGTTCACTCCCCCCTCAGGACGAAGGGTGCAGGAGAAATGGTTGCATTAGAGGAACTTATCATGCCCATTCGACTCACTGAAATTCTCTCTGCATGTTGTGTGTGTTAAATACAGCTGGAACATAAAGGTAGTGATAGGTCAATCTATTGTAAGTGTATGTATATGTTCTTGCAAGACTGCTACTTTCATGAATCAGTCAAGTTAATTATGAGCACCTGTGCTATTTTTATAGCCAGAGGCATGCAGTGCACCTGGCATTAGGAAGAAGGCATTATTGTATATTTGTAGGTAGGTTAGTTAGGGTTCGGTAATATGGTTCGAGCCAAGAACTTATTTTCTCATTTAGCTTGAAGGGTTAGGGTTTTTATCTACAGGTCCTCTTCTGTGGAGTCATGTTGAACCGGTGTGTTTCTACAGTAGCCCAGAATGGACAAACCAAACACTATGATTTTGTCCAAGACTTGCTGAACTTGTTGACTTTCCTAAAACCACTAAAATATTGCTTTACCTGACCTGTTATTAGAGTTAATGCTAATAAATAACTTTTCTAACTAAGACAGGTCACTCTCTGTGCTTCTAAAACCTTTTGCATTAATGCTCCCCCTTTGACATTTTTTTTTAGCCAAATACCCCCTGACCAAAAGCTTATATAAAGAGGTACAATACAGGTCTGCCCTATCAGTGTCTGATTTATTAAGGAAAGCACAAATGCTACATTTCAGTGTTTGGAATGTAGCAAATGGCAAGTGTGTTTTTTTGGTCATGATGCAATAACACTAAGACAACATTGAAATTGCATTTACTGCATTTTGATAAGTTGCTGTTAAAATGTAGTGAGATTCATGAACTTGTACTTTACAGAGGATCTTTTTCTTTCTTTTAATGTGGCAGGGAGGAAACAGCAGTACGGTGGCCCAGAGGTGTCACAAAAGCCACAACACGAATAAGTCGCCACAACACGAATACAAAGGCCACACCGAATACAAAGCCACAACACGAAATACAAAGGCCAACACGAAATACATAAGCCACACACAACGAATACAAATGGCCACAACACGAATACAAAGCACAACACGAATCAAAGCACAACACAAATATGTGGTAATGACCTGTACTTGCTATAGCGCCTTACTAGTCTTCCGACACTCAAAGCGCTTTTACACTAAAGTGCTCACATTCACCCTATTCACACACATTAACGGCAAATTCCATCGAACAGAACTAACCCATCATAAATTCACACACTGATCTATGCATTCGGGAGCAATTTGGGTTCAGTATTCTTGCTCAAGGATATTTCGACACGTGGCGGAGGAGCCGGGATCAAACCACCAACCTTTCTGATTGGGGACGACCCGCTCTGCCCTCTGAGCCACAGCCGCCACAACAATAGCCACACGGAAATAAAACTTGACAACCGAAGTCAAACTACACGAGTGATCCACAACGAAATATGAACGGTATCGGATGTGACAATGAGGCGGACTTGTTGCTGGCGGACTATTTCATAGAAGAAGACAGCCGCCAAGCTCGAAGTCTTTTCGGTCCCGACACCGGCGCTAAACACCGTTCGGGTTCATTTCTATGAATTAGTCGCCAGCAACCATCCGCCCTCATTGTCACATTTGACCGTACCGTTCATTTCCGTTCCTTGTGGTCTGTGGCTGTGGATCATTTCCTGCTGTGGATCACTTCCGTTGTGTTTGACTTCGTTGTTAGTTTGCTTCGTACTGTAGTTTGCTTCCGTTGTTAGTTTGACTTCCGTTGTGTTTGACTTCGTTGTACTTTCATTTCCGGCTGTTTGTATTTGTGTTTGTGGCTTTTGTGTTTGTGTGTGCGGTTTTGTTTCTGTGTTGGACTTTGTTTGTATTTGTGTTGTGGCTTTTGTATTCGGCCTGACACCTCTGGGCCACCGTACAGCAGTGATCAGTGAACTCTTTTCCAGATTTTACTGCAGTTTACAGTTTACAGCATGTGCATTGAAAATGGAAACATTCAATATAAAATGTGGGGTTTTTATTTTATTTTATTTTTATTAAACTTAGAGTATGCATTTTGTTTTAAATGTCAAGTATCCCCTGCAATACTCCAAAGTACCCCTAGGGGTACCACCATTTGAAAAACATTGAACATGAACAACAACTAATAGTTACAAACCAATACCATATTACAAATTAAATGTGGGCAAAATCAATCATTAAATCCACTTACTTTCATCCACCATGTTTCTGTGTAATCTATCGACAACTCAACAAGTTGTGTAACAATGGTGAACATGGTAAATACGTTCTAAACATCAGCATGCTAACATTGTTACTGTGAGCACGTTGGCTGTTAGCTGTTGTGACGTACAGCCTCACAGAGCTGTTAGCGTGGCTGTAGACTCTTAATATTGTTTGTAGGCTTCACCTAACAGATATTAACCAGAAATCATTTGTTTTTCCACAATCATTATTATTAATTCTTTTTCACACCAACAGGAAGAGTGTTTCCATTCCATTCCCTTCAGAAAACATCATGATCTGAGATCCGGGCCCTGACGGTCATGTGATTTAAGAACAGTGTTGTGGATTTGTAGTCAATGGAATGTCCTTACAATTAATTGAGGTTGTAAGGAAAGAGGGCGTGCTGTACAGACTGTTAAGCCTCTTTAAGGGAGATTTGTGATTTGTGATATTGGGCCGTATAAATAAAACTGACTTACTGTGTGTGTGTGTGTGTGTGTGTGTGTGTGTGTGTGTGTGTGATAGGACTACGATCTGAGTCAGCTGCAGCAGCCTGACGCCCTGGAGACAGAGTGTGTCAAGGTGGGGATCAGACGTCTGGATGAGAGGCCCCTCCATCATGACCACCAGTACCCCCTCCGCTCTGCCGCCCCACACCCAGGAGACATAGGAGACTTCATCCACGAGGTACGGCAACACACTGTTTAGGTTGAGATTCATTGATCCCAGATGTTTTTGTCCAGTGTCTTTTACCAATTTAAATTGGAACATCTTTGTGTAAAACATCTAAACCAGTAAGTGTGAGCACAGCAGAAGAGGGTGTCCCGTCCTCACTAACTGACATTCAATCTGTATGCCCAGATTAAATGTTGGTGTCGTGTCGAAGTTATGAATCACAACTTGAGTGAAATACAAACTGTGTGTCCAGAAAAAGCTGGATTTGCCAACTTTTAGATCTTTTGCTTCTCTCATCTCTTTTTTATCCTTTGGTATAAAGCATCAAAGACTGGCAGGGATGTGTGCAGTTTACCTCATCACCTCACAGGATTTACGAAGTTCAAGCTGTTTTTTTAAATAGTTGCTTTTTGTTGCTATCCAGAGCTGCCAGTAGGTGAACTAACCCACTGTAACATTCAAAGACTTTGATTCCTGCCAATTAAAACATAATGCAATACGTATTTTCAAACAATGAAGTACACATTCAGATTTAAAATGTATTTAGTTTTAGGCTCAGCTGAACAGCCTGTTCCCCTAGTATATATAGCCTAGACGAGTGTCAGTGCTGTATCGGTGATATGTGATGATGTGTGGTAGGCAGGAGGATGCACACTAACAGCCAATACTATTTTGTTTAAGAAAAGGACAGAAAAGTAGAGAAACACAGTACAGTGCAGTGTCTGTGTAATTCTTAATTAGCTTTGCTAATGGTCAGGATTAGCTGGCCTCAGACATGGCCACAGCCTGGCTACATAATTGGAGGTAAATCCATTGAGTTTAGTTAATCCCACAGACTGGCTGCAGGCCATCCTTACTTCCTTAAAAAGTAACTAAAGCCCTAAACCACTATTTTCACTTGAAAACCAACGTATATTGACTAGTGTTGTTGGAATCAGGTATAAATATTTAGTGCAAGTATTTAAACTCTACATATTTTGCTGTGCACAGCCCCCTACTGGCCGGTTGGTACTGCATTTGAATTTCCCTATTGGCTGATCTGGTGGAAGGTGATAACCATCTTGGTTATGAAGAATGAAAAAAGTAGGGCTGCCCCTTATTAGTCAACATAACTGTTAGTCAAAGAAGAGTCTTAATCAACCCACTATTCATTAGTCAGATAGTCGCAGAAAAACAAAAACAACATTAAAATCTGTTCTGGAGCTGCACTTTGTCCCTGGGATCAAAGTATCAGGGGATTGTTGCAACATGGACCTTTTCTTGTGTAACATAGGGAGTCACTTACCAGTGCACTGTTGCATATGCTATCTGTACTAGCTGCTGCCACTAGCTAGTTAGCAGCCCTATTAGCTGACCCCATCATTAACTACCGGTCGACTGGGAAAATCTTTAGTCAGGGGCAGCCCTAGAAAAAAGGAACTAAGGTTGCCTGTTAGCAAACAGGAAAAGAATGCTGGCATCCAGTGTCAATGCCATGCTTTGTTGACCCTTTGTCTGACAGACAAATGTCAGAAGTCACATTGTCACTAGAGGTTGCACGTAAACATAGGCTGTATCAGGTATTTAAACAAATGATTGATGCTATCAGTTTCGTTGGGAGGCCGGTCTCGCCAAGAGTATTCAGTTTAAAGAAGGGTTTGCATCAGTACTTTGGTTGCTGATACGCATTACTAGTAGCAAAAAATCCTAAAATGTGTTGCCACTATCTATTTAAATACTTCCAGTTACAAATACTGTTGAGTAACATCTGCCAACTAGGGCTGTAGTTACACTAATCTCACGATACGATACAATACACGATATTCAGCTCACGATATGATATATATCACGATATTCAGCCAACGATACGATTCGATACACTTACATCATTTTCTTATTATATTGTATTATATTGGCACTTGTGGGAACAACCGCCATCGCTATCCAGCATGGTTTGTTTTGGGTCACGCCGCAGCTTCTTGGGTTCCTCAGTTAGCATTACCTTGTCCGGGTGGTGACGTTTTAGGTGGGCTCAGCTTGCAAAACACCAGACTTTTATCCAAATTGTCGCTTTCCTTCTTCTTTTTAAACCCAAAGTGCTCCCACACATCTGCTTTTAAGCATGAAGGTGCTGGATTTATATTCGCCGCCATTCTCTTGAATCTCTTAAGCGAAGGAGCTTAATGGCGTCACCACGTCATAAGGCGTCCTGATCTCTTCTCAACAATTCTTTTGTTTGTCTCTATAGTTCTGACGCAGTGAATTGTTGAACAGAGGACAGTGTCTTCTCAAAGAAACTCAGGGTGTTGCACTCAATTTTACACATAAAAGCGGACAGAAGTGGTTGTGTGAAAGATGTTGAAAGCTGGCCTACTTTCACACCTCCGCACACCTGGCCAGTTATTGCGGAATGTGGGCGAGATTGTCGGATTGTCTTTCTGAGAATGTTAAAGAACAGAACCGACTACACCGACTGGTCTTGAACATTATAATGTTTAACTTGTTTAAAACCCACCTGCCTTCCGGTGCCGAGCTTAGGGTTATCCAAGCGTGGTTGGGTTAGGGTTTGGGGTAGTGTGGTTGTCTAAAACTGTTATATTTCACAAAGAAGAGTGGAAAGCACTATACAGGCAAGCATGAAAGAGTACGAAGCAGGCCAGTCCACACTGCCTGACATGACAGAACGTCTTTTATTTCGGTGCCCATGTTAACAGGTTAGAGCAGCCACACTGCCCACATGAGCCATGCTTCTATCTTTTCCCAGCTAAAATACAGTGAGAATTAACTTTTTATAGTCATATAGACATCATACAAGCAACATACACACTACTACTTCCACTAGAGTTTCAATGCCTTTATCGGAACAAGTCACAGGCATGACTCAACACCTCCTGTATCAGTTTAATATTAAAGATTTTTGAGCCTATGGACACAGTCCATTCATTTGTTAACAAGGCTTTTAACTCTGTGTAGAAAGGCAGCAACAGTGCAGCAGCAGAAGTGCTCTCTGTGTGCCACCCCAGGCATGCGAGCCACAGCCGCTCAGCGAGGTAACTGTCACACTCTGCTCACATGGGCAGTGTGGACCTAAACTCTGTCACTAGCACGCCCACTCGCTTGCTCCAGACAACGACCTGCTCTATTCACACATGGGCTCACTCGGACATTACACAGACTCTGTACTGGGGCGCCGGCAGGCCTTTTAATGTCCCGTGCAACTGATTCAGACATTTGCTCCTGCGGGTTGTAGTGCCTGTGTGAAAGGGACCCAGTACTGCCCCTGTACATGGGTTCAGCTCGAGTGAGTAGGTGAATGTACTGTATTTGAATATATATCACTGGTTTACATCAGCGCTTTCAGAGCTTTAAGCCCTCCTAAAAGTGTTACACTCTCTCAGATGGATTAACATGACTCTCAGAGTTAATCAGATAGGCTTCTTGAAGAGACTGAACTCTTCCTTTAACACAGCTGATAACTGTCATCACATCCC
>NW_023339674.1:26682076-26684262 GCF_004916995.1 Morone saxatilis
CCCGAGCACACGGCGCCACAGCAGCGGGGCATCTCGGGCGTGAAGAGTCATCATTGTCGATGCAGCCGATGTGGGCCGCTCTCTGGGCGCTTCCGTATTGTTTGTGCGTGTGCAGGTGTGTGTGTCTTTCGGTCGGGCTGCATAAAGACATCTGCCAAGCAGAGCTATGAATAATGAGCGGGAGCTGTCAGACATGGCAAGCTGATCTAGACAGCTTAATCCGGCAGACATGACAAGCTGATGCTTCTCGGCCTGCCTCTCCCTCTCTCCCTCTCTCTGTTAATTCTCTCCTCCCATTGAGCTTTAGAGTGACAGGAGTGTCTTGAGTCAGACGACAGACGTGGCCCACAAAACATTTCCACAGCTTATCAGATTTACTGCTTTCATTTTAACCATTCTGAACGGTGGTGGGAGGCAAAACCCAGCCATTTTCCAGACTGTTAGTTTAAGCACACTTTTTAAGATGGTTATTTTAGATGGTACTTGTATTCTTCATAAAAGCCAGTTTGTAAAAAATAGGGGGGGGGGGGGGGGGGGCAGGTGTTTTTAGAGTGTCAGGCGTATGCTGGGTAAGAATTGTCGTGAAGTCTCGCCTGCTGGAGATATATGCATTCATCTGTCCAGCCGACCTCAAACCTTCCTCTCTTTCTCGCTCCTCAATTAATCTCCCCATACCCCCCACTCGCCTACTTGGTGCGGGGCAGTTGTCATATCACACGCAAGACCTGCGTGTGGATGCACACGACGGGCGAGTGCAGTGGTGAGATGAGTTAGACTGGGTTTGGGGGGCGAGTGACTGTAGACACTTTCCCTCTCGTGCTCTGGTCCTACTGGTTGATTGCTGGCCGGGATTGTCCCGACTCGTGGTAGGGCTGATGGGAAGTGTTGGTGTGGTAGATGGTAGTTGAGGTAGAGGTTAGGAGAGCTGGGTCTTGTTTGGTTATATTGAAGGTTGGATTCCGGCGGATTCCTGGTTGAGAAAGGGTGGAGGGCTTCCGGTTTGGGCATGGAGTGGGTCGAGATGAGGGTCATCAGAGTTCGTGGTTTTAGGGGTGTTAACATGGGTTCTTACAGCTGCTTGCTTAGTAGTCTCATAACTACAGGTTCCCTGATTACCTTTATTATTTATCTCTACAGTTGTATAAATAATTACAGGATTTCGGTACTATGATCCCGCAATAAGATATCGTCAGAGTCTTGTAACTCTCTCAACCAATAAATTCAGCTTGGTCTCAGTGTCGGAGATGCTGGCAGTTGCGAGTTTGGTTTCGACTGTCGTGGTGGAAAATTGGGCATTGTTCACTTTTGAATGGAACCCAAAGTTGAGAGCTTGCTTAGCAGAGAGCACTTCAACAGCCACTTCCCGTTTAAGCGTGCATATTGGAACTCCGAGGAAATAACCTTGTGACACAAGCCTGGTATGAATTGACACAAGCCTGGTATGAATGTGCAGCATATTTCTTTATCCCACATCAAACACAGGCTCTGTGTGTGAAGGTGTATCAGTGATATTACTCCCCTGCCTCAGCAGCCGCTGATAAGGTGACATCAAGCAACAAATTGAACCCCCAGCTGATCCAGTTACTCAGTCAATCATAATGTATGAACTAGGATAGACTGATTATGATGGTTTTTTGTTGCTGAATAAAATAAATTGAAAATGTGTACATTATTTACTCATAAAACTATGGACGGCTATATTTATTTCTCTAAATTTCCAGGTAAGAAATGCTGCTGGGCTTTCTTCACTTTTTTTAAATATAATGTTGAAAAGTTAAATTCTGAAGCATTTAAATATATTCTTAAAGTACCCAGCTCTTTTACTCAAAGGTCCAACATTTAGTATTTAGTTGTGTAGTTGCAGATTGCAGCCTTGGTTCACCCTCCTCTTCCAAGCATGAAGGAGCAACTACAGTGGGCACAAAATGCGCTAAAACTAGCATTTGGTTTGTCCCTTCTGGGCTACTGGTAGAAACATGCCGGTCCAACATGGCAGACTCTGTAGAAGAGGACCTGCTCTCTGTAGATAACGGCTTATTACGAAAACAACCTAAAAAGATTCCCTTTTTTCAGGTGATTATATGCCAATGAAAACATCACAGCTATGAATATTATATTCCATTTCTGACAATAGATCCATGTTAGTTTCTCCTTAAGGCAAGGGTGAAGCAAGGGAGTTGTGATCT
>NW_023339674.1:26684287-26689748 GCF_004916995.1 Morone saxatilis
TCTGCAATTACACTGCTGCTTAACCCTACACACTGGACCTACAAAAGTATTAGCATCAAAATATACTTAAATTATAATATATACTTTCTGGTCCCTGCGGCGCTGTGGCTCAGAGGCAGAGCGGGTCGTCCCCCAATCGGAAGGTTGTTGGTTCTTGCGACGCGCCGAAGTATCCTTGATGCACCAGCATTGGTGTATGAAATGAGTTAGTTTCTGTTTGATGGACTTTGCCATCGCCTGTGTGAATGTGTGTGAAAGGGTCAATGTGGCACGTAGTGTAAAAGCGCTTTGAGTGGTCGGAAGACTAGAAAGAGGCTATACAAGTACCCTTCATCACTAATGTTGCAGCTGATAAGGGCAGAACTCTTTTGAATGAATATATAATAATAAATCATTTATCAGTTGATTTTTATTGTGTATTAATATTGTGAATCTGCAGATTTAGTACAAGTACCTCAAAATTGTATTTAAGTACTTAGTAATGTAAATGTACTTAGTTACACTTACCACTGGTTATTTTAATTTTTACTGCAAATGTATATCTGTTCCAAATATCTGTTATCAGTCTCCTTGGTTACTAATACTCTGAATCTGCCCTAGTATGAATGTGCCGTCTTCTCTTTGCTTACCTTCCCGTCTCCTCCATATTTATTTCCAGTAAACAAGGTTCATAGGAGAGCGCCAATCTTTATTCAATATTCGCTGCCTGTGTAAATGAATGTACACTCCTCCGCACTCTGGCAGTCTAAATAGTGATTTTATATTCACCATGGAGCTAAGGATGCCCTCTCTGTCACTATTATTTGCCACTGCACCTGTCTTTTCTAACCCTTCTGTCTCCTCCGTCTTTCTTTCCAGGGCCTGAAGGCAGCAGACAACGACCCCACTGCCCCCCCTTACGACTCCCTGCTCGTGTTCGACTACGAGGGCAGTGGCTCCACCGCCGGCTCCCTCAGCTCCCTGCACTCCTCCTCGAGCTGTGGAGACCAGGACTACGACTACCTCGGCGACTGGGGGCCGCGCTTCCGCAAGCTGGCCGACCTGTACGGCGGAGGGGACGATTAGCACCCCGAGCCCCCACCGACAAGACCCACCCTACCCTTGCTCCAAGGCTCAGGTGTTGGGCGGGGGTTGTAAGGAAAGAGGATGCGGGGTAAACATGGGGTATGGATCGGCACTTCTGTATTACCAATGGGACAGCTTGTAAAGAGACTCGCTGCCCCTTGACGACGGTTGATGACACTAGGGACCATTCTGACTCCTGGCCTAGCAAGGCCTGGCACCGGCTAGCATTCAGGCTAATGGACATTATCATCTGAGCGTTAGCCCCTCTGCTAACAAAATGTGAGCAGCCAGGACAGTGCGCTCAGAGGAGATGTTGTCTCTTTGATGGTTAAGAGCTACGACAGCCATGCTACAGACGCTCATTTACACTTGAATCTCACAGTACAGGAGCACTGGGGTCAAATGTGCCTTTTTGTACATTCTTTTTGATTGTGTTAAGTCTCAATTCTGTACATTGCTTTAAACCTCCCAGTGTTGTTCATTGGCAACTGGAGGGAGCACTTCGCCATGATAATGAGTGTGTGTGTGTGTGTGTTTGGGTTATACGTCATTACCTTGTATGTGTGTGAGTGTGTGTGAGTCATTTCCACAGAGACACACTGGATTGCAAAGCCTGCTATGAGACACTTTGGAGGATCCTACCAGCAAATACACGGTTTTACTGTACAGCTTTGGGTGTTAAAGGTTTTCTCATCTGATTCGGTCAGAGAATGACAACTACAATCCCGACACATGACGGTGTGTAGATCTCAATCAATCACGGAGGTTAGCAGAGTCAAATATGCATATTTCGGTTTACCTACAGTAACCACACGTCCCAGTTTGTCCCAGTTTTAAGCTAAGTGTCCCAAGTCAGTTTTCACCATAATTAGAATAATGATCATATTACACTTGTTTTTTTGCACTTGCATAGACTGTTCTGTCCCTCTCCTAACCCAATCTAATACCATAAACAATGCACCACAAGTCTAAATTCAACACTGATTTGTCTCTATAGTGTGCTATGCTAGCTCTTTCTAATAGAACCAGTCAGTATGCTAACAGTTAGCTATCATGCTATAGAGAGAGTCTAAAGAGCCCTCAGAGGCTTAATCCTACCCGGCAGCAAAAATGCTGCGTTCACGGCATCCATGGTTTGGAAAGGTTCGCTCGGTAGGAGTAGGAGAAAATTGTCCCCCATACTAATGGAAATGCCTATGGTGCATACATGTGCACATGTGGTACACTTTTAGCAGTGCAATATGTCATTTCTGCCACTAGGGGGCCTCTCACATTAAGAATCCTTCATCCGGTTAAAAAGCACCAAGATCTAAACAGTGGATGGTAAAAATGTGGCTTCAAACTGGATAAAAAGTGAATGACAGCTTCTGGCAGACAACCACAACGCTAAACCGGATCAAAAGTCAATGTATGACAGCTTCTGGCAGACAACCACAACGCTGACGCAGGCACAAAGGGGATATGACGCCATTGACAGGCGAACGGTGAAACGCAGCGTTACCTGAATAAAATGACTCTCTGATCTCTCTGAGGTTTGAAAATATGGTCACCCTACTCCGACCAGAAGCTCACTCACATCTGTGGTTATTACACATATAAGGCAATGAAACATATTTCCTTGTGATACAACAGACATATATTTGTTACATGGTCTCTGTGTTTTCAAGTGTTTGTCTGCTTGCATAAACAGCAGGCTCATTTCACCACACTGCTCTGGCATTAATGTGACTGACTGCCCACATTAACAAAGCTGCCCGAGATCAGAAGTTTAATTTCCTCTCTGCTCTCCCACACTGCAAACTCTGATCATTCAACATCACATCACGTCAAAGCTTTGATTGAATTGCTATGAAGAATGGCTGCCTCCCCTGGCTTTTCAACACCGTTAGATAGTCGAGGACATTTAGTTGCACAATGAATTTAAATAACTTCTTCTTCTGGAGGTTTTTACAAGCAGAAAATGTTATTTGTTGTGCTGTATGAATATTGTGGTTATGTCCTTGCTGCACTTTCAGAAATGGGAACTTTAAATGGGATGTAGTTTAGCTTATTTGCAGGATGACAAAATGCAGACGCAAAGACACAAAATATAATTCCCATGTATGTGTTTGTGCAGATGAAAGAAAACTGAAAGCAAAAACAGCAACAAGGAATTAAGGCCAGAAATCTAAAAACATCTGAAGCACTTGTGGTTACGGAGCAACAGTATGATCTATAAAATAAAATAAGAAATGTCAATCATGAAGGCAATTAATTGAGTAATGAAATATGTAATGAATATGACAGAGTGGATATTTGTCTGGTGTACGTAGAGCAGACACGTTCTGGATGGAGTTTTTACAGATAAATATGAACAGCTTGTGAACGGAATATAAAGCGACTGAGGGGTGACTAATATTCAGGTCTGTTGCTTAAAATGACCAATCCAACACCCCTCCTTTGTTGTGTCTGGGTCTGCAGCAGAATGTGAAACAGAGGCATTTAACCAAACCACTATCTTTACTCCTGCGGATGCATCTTCCTAACAGGGGTGGCATACATGAATTTTAGGAATTAAGCTGATGTAACGTCACTAATTTTGCTTATTGCAGTGGAACAGTTGCATATGTTGCAGCTTTACTCTATTGCTTTTTTTTTGTTGTTGAGCCATCTGGAGATATTTTTGCCATGGCAGGAGAAAAATCCAATAGTTTGGTCTAGAGCGAGTTCTTTTGACAACTTTGGGCCATTTCATGACACATTTTAATGGATATTTGAAGTCCCTGCAGGGTAAATCTGAAGATGAAAAGTTCCACTTTTACATAAAAAATATTAAAAAGGTACAAGAAAATTAAAATCACAGTATTTTAAATCTAGGTATACTTAATGTACAGTCTGAGACAGAGGAGTTTTCAACGACTAGAACTGAAAATATCAGATCTAAACCATGTCCTCCCTAACAATATGACCAAAGGGGAAAATCTCTTTGTATTGAACTCTGTTAGAATCAGTATACCTGACAGGAATAGAGCAGCTTTATATAGGCTGTAACCTGTTGACAAAACAAGCTTCATACTTATTATCACACTAATATCTATCTATCATCTTGGATGGAGAGAGGTATTCAAATGGTTGCCATCTGCCACTTGACTGCTAGATGTCACTAAATCCTACACACCTCTCCTTAAAGGCTTATATACAATATCAGTGTTACTTAGTGGTAAGGCTGTATCAGTGATTTTGGGAGGTTTCTGTTAGTGGGAGGCAGACGTTGGTTAAACCCAGAGCTGTACAAAAGAGCCGCATATTTTTGCCGGTTTGGTGTTCCAAAGCTAGTAGAAGACATGTACAGTAATGCTAGACTTTAGATAGATACTTTCTGTTTATTTGTTTTGCTTTTATCACAATGTAACTTATGCAGCTGATTGCTAATAAAGGGAGACACCAGTCCTTGTTTTGTAGCAAAGATACTTCTTGATACTCTGCTGTGGTGGATTAAATACAAAAAAGGCAATGTTTCTTCTGTCTGCTGATGATTTGCCTTAGTGTTCTCTGGTACTCTTCAACTGGCTACTCACTGTAAACTGAAATATGTACAGATTGTATTTTTTTCTCTTGTTGTTCTTTTGGCTGTGGTCTCTGAAAATGACATGCTAATATCCTGAATCCTTGTATATGTGTAATTTGGATTACAAAATAAAACGTTTTTGCATGTTTTTATCTTTTCATTATGGGAAAACAGTATTTTTCAGATCTCTCGCCAAAAACAATCACACACACTCATTTGGCTCAGTAGGGTGAATTCTAAAGCAGCATTATTTGATTTTTTGGCCACCTGAGGGCAGCAGCTATAAACTATATAATAACTATATTAAATTTGACATATTACAACATTATAAAGCCATTATGGCTAACATGTTAGCAAACAGTTGTTTGATTTACTCATCACAGAATAACATTATCGCTTATTTAGAGTTGTGTTTGAGTCCATTTAAAGAACTCCTGAGGGAATTATCTTTCTCTTTAGCTGCTAATAAATGCTCCAATATATTTACTAGCTAGTCTCTAACTGTGTCTGTCAGCTGTTTGGTGCTGAGCAGGTAGAGTACAGTGGATTTATCTGAACTTTTTCACTGAAAACAGCTGCCTGCTCCAGGTTGGGGAGAGTGATGACACTGAGTCAAAACATTAGTTACAGGACAGGAAGACAAGTTTGATATTGCTGCAGGAAATGAGTAAATGCAGAAAAATACGCTACTATTTAAGTTGGCGAAACGTTTAAAGCAATTACTGTCTGTATCTATCTGTAGATTACAGACTTGATCTCTGACAGATTTTACTTTTTTTTACTTGGGGTGGCTGTGGCTCAGAGGCAGAGCGGGTTGTCCCCCAATCGCAAGGTTGTTGGTTTGATCCC
>NW_023339674.1:26689848-26689993 GCF_004916995.1 Morone saxatilis
ATTCGTCATGCAGGTCGCTTCAGGACCTTGACCTGTCACTCTGGAATCTTATATGAGCCACATTCAAAAAGTAATGTGTACAGCCAAATAGAAAATATCAAGTCTGAGAAATAAATCAGATTGAGCGTTAGGCTTGCAGTGTGAA
>NW_023339674.1:26690015-26696846 GCF_004916995.1 Morone saxatilis
CTATGTAGGTATTTTTAATGCCTGTCACTGGGTCAGATTCCCTTTGAAACCAATAAAATAAGGAGGTAGAAATACTACCGCTTTTGTCTAGAGGGGCCTCCAGAATCATCACAAAATAAAAGTTCCTATAGTGGCTTTAATATAACAATAATAATAAGTACTCCTCAATAACTTAAATTGTCATATAAAAGTGCATTTATAACTGTTTTCACAGCTGCAAATAAGTAACAATCATGAAGAGTGAACTGATGTTGGTGTATAATCTGTAAAAGTGCAGATTCACACTAATCCTTTCTGGAAAGCTGTTGGGAGCATTGATTTCCACTCAGGGATCAATACATGTGGTCATCACACAGAGGTCAGTACACTCAGTGTACACGGTACGATATTATTTTGGTGTTGAAATGACTCAGGAGTATTTGGATCTGCCTGCTCTTCATCCATTACAGGTGGTTTGTACTCAGATCAGTCATTTTTAGAATTCAGTCTGCTCAACTCTATATATTATATCATTTATACACACAGCCTCCAGCAGGCATTCAGATATAAATGAGCGGGAAGTATCTGATGTACAGGCCAGAAACCTTCAGTCAACTGAAACAACTTTGATTACCTTATTGTAGCATTTATTGTTTACAGTGAGCTAAGGCAGTGTATTGGCAAGAATCTGGCAACAATAGTATAATATATATATATATATATATATATATATATACAATATATAAAGAACGCACTACCAAATCCATAAAATCTGAGTTAAAAAAGAGTTAAAAAACGTTTTTATGCAACCACAAAAGTGGGATTTGCATTTGTATTTATCAGTCCCTGTAACAGCCAACACCATAGCTCTCAGTTTACATTTACAACACTGCTATCTAGCGTATATATTTTCTTAAATCCCTATTCATACACAATTCAGGGACAATGCATTTAATGTTGATATAATATGTGCAATTTGATTCAATACAATCTACTACAGTTACATTTGTTTAATGTAAACATTTATTTTCCATTCTAAACTAAAATTATGTAACATGGATTACATTCAAACATATTTTTTTTAAATACCAAAGAATTCCAAGTATTTATTTCTTTATGAGAAAAAAATGGAAGACAAATGTTTCATTTCAGAATTACATGTCATTGTGTTCATTGCTTTTTCACTTGACACAGAAAGAAAAGACTTTCTGTAGACTATGAACAAACATTTTGACATTATGAATATAAACTGATGTCTGTCTCACACACACATGCTCAGGTGCCTTACTTTGGCAGTTAGTTGGGGGAGAAATATGAAAAAATATATAATAAAAAAAAGTTTTAGACCTTTAGTACTTTGCAAATCATGACCTTGTCCATCTAACACTCAAAACAAAATGAATATCAAATTTCACTAATGGCACCAATTAGAGCCAAAGAAATAGAAAAGGAGATGAAAAAACCAACTATTGGACAGATTCTGTGAGTCAGATGGGAGAAAATGAGCATGCTGTTGAGATAAAATGATCATAAAATAAAACAGCATTTCGAAGACATCCATTTTCTGATTTCGTAATGTTGTAACTGCTTCAGCCAAGTCATGTGGACTCGAGAGAGGTAAGGTAACACAACAGTAACATAAGTTTGTAAGTCTCACTGAAAACAGGATACAGTAAAGTACCAAAGCAGCTATAGGAAGCATTGCAAGTGTACAAATTCACATTTTGTACCACTCTGCTGTGGACCATGTATCATGCTTGCACTCTGACACAAACAAACCCACACTTGCTTTCACCTCACTAAATGTTGTGAAATATAAATATATATCTGTTTATACTCATTGACAGTGAAGAAGTGCTTGACAAGGTTCTTCTTTAGGAAAATCAACTGGTCAACATGATCATGTCAGAGTACGCTGTGGTGCATGGAAACAATATCTTCTGCAGTGCTGAAAACCCCTGATGCCACACTGGTGGCGGGTATACAGAGGGATTACAGCATTGGTAGGTCCACTTGTGCTTTCCACCACTGTAGTGGGTTATCATTCAGGGGCAAAGGATTCTGTTCTTTGTCCCTTATGACTTCCTCACCGGCCTCTTCCTGCCACTCTCACTTCGAAGGTTTCTCTGAACAGAGAGAGCTGGTCCAGTGCTGCACTTTTTTTCTTTGTTTGCAAAGACGGTCATCATCTGAAATACAAAACAATTACTGTATATGACTGGTTATTTGCTCTGGAGACTCTTGAACTTTTCTTTCACCTTACTATAATGTTGATCTCAATAGGCTTATGCCTCACAGTATATAAAAAAAACATCAGCAGGGTCTCTCTGAGCTCGATCTGTCTGCTCTGGACCTCTTTGAACTGGATGTCCCTGACTGACTGTATCATCTGCTTCCTAGTAAATATTTACCACTGATAAACTCCAAAGTTGGATTAAGTAGTGAACAGTGTGCAGTATGATTATGCAGTGTATACTGTCAGTAAACAGTGTGCAGTATGCTTAAATGCAGTGTATACTGTCAGTGTATACTGTCAGTAAACAGTGTGCAGTATGGTTAAATGCAGTGTATACTGTCAGTAAACAGTAAGCAGTATGGTTAAATGCAGACCAAGGAGGTCATTGTGGACTTCAGAAAAACCAATGGCGCACACACCCCCATCCATATCAACAGAACCGAGGTTGAGCGTGTCTCCAACTTCAAGTTTCTGGGTGTCCACATCTCCGAGGACCTCTCTTGGACCCTGAACACCTCAACCTTGGTCAAGAAGGCTCACCAGCGTCTCTTCTTTTTGAGGAGACTCAAGAAGGCCCATCTGTCTGTTTCTATCATGATGTCTGGTTTTTGGCCAAACCTCACTGATTTACTGTATGAGGAACACAACTTACCAGTGATTCGGAAAAAACTGGTCATATTTTATTGAGAAAATATTGGTCTTGGTTTTCCCTCTGATGTTCTCAGCTCTCTCCCTCAGCCCCGCCTACGCTGCCGCAGCTTCTGTTGCAAGCGTGCAAAAGACCAGTTTGACGAGTGATTATTTTTGGGCTTTCCTGAAACTTATTGCCTTAAATGTAGCTAAGCGGTCCGCTAATGGTAATCTCTTGTTACAATTTCCATCACTGCCGGAGGTAGAATATCGACTACACATGGCAATATGGGTCATATTGTGACTCTGTGGATTATTAAGAACGAGCTTTGCAGCGTGGCAAACACTCAGGTCCTCCACCCTTTGCAAGACCAACCTCAGTGCTATTCTTGTGTGTGTATAAATTAATAATATGTTTTATGATGGAGGTTTTTGTATTGTGAGTACACACGTGCTGAGAAGTGATCTTCAGACTATGGGTGTTTAATATTTATGTTTGTCTCTTATATTGATGAATACACAAAGCTAAATGCATGGTAGAAATTGACTAAAGGGCAACTGCATCAGTGCTCTGTCCACAATGAAGGCTCTCTCAGATGCTGAAGTCAGGCCTCAACACCTTTATTATTCTTCAAGGCGGAAACAGAAACCAAAGTAGTCATTAAAGAAAGGGTTTGGCGAAGTCTACATTTACGTTAGTCCTTTAAATCCAGGGTTTTATGAAAAAAGTAGAAGACTGTAGTTGGAGCAACAGTTACAGGAAATGAAACACCAACTGCAAAGCTAACAGGTAGCCACTAGCCAGCACAAGACATGGATATTTATTTAAAGAGATTTTTATCTTCAGGCTACAAAACAGTTCCTGAGAGTATGCTGCCACATGACCACATGTTGACAAGATGTTTTCTTTGCCTTCATCGCTGTTGCTGATACACGTGGTTTCATGTCGATTGGAGATAAAAGGCCAGAGGAGAAAGAAGAGGATTTAAAGTAGCCGGTAGAAAGAAGCCAGGACGCTGCTGAGGACTGGACTGGAATAAAACAATGCCTTGGGATCTTCTGTTGGTCTGTAGTTTGGTCAGTGTAATTATAAGACCTGTATAAAACCCACTCATATTGTTGAGTCAGTCTCTCATGCTATCACTTAAAAAACAATGAAACTATTGAAATTGAAGCCAGTTTATGATCAGAGTTAGCATTTCAACCTATCCCCAGAATGCATTTTCAATTGGGCGGCTTGTTGCGCTCATAGGCAAGAGCGAAGTCATCCACTTAAATCGGGAAGGTTGTTGGTTCGATCCCCGGCTCCTCCTGCCAATGTCAAAGTGTTCCCAACCCCAACTTGGTTATGTGAATGTGTATGGAAAAGGATGAATGTGGCATGTAGTTAAAAGCCGCTTTGAGTGGTTTCAGAGGACTAGGAAAGGCGGCTATACAAGTAACAGGTCCCATTTTTACCATTTTACCGTTTACCTAATCCCTAAATAGGTGCCTGTCTTGTCATAGTGCTAAAAACATACAGGACAACAGTTTACACCTTACAGGCAATGTAAACTCCAAAATTTCAGAGGCTTTGGTTCTCTTGAAAGGATGTTGGGCCATGAAAGACCGTTAACCCAAATTAAGGACTCACAGAGACCAGAACTAATGGTGCATTAAAGCTGCAAGATAGATAGCGATAGCATAGGATAGATAGATAGATAGATAAGATAGGGTGGGGTTAGATAGATAAATTAGATAGATATAACTTCATTTAATCCCCGAAGGGAAATTTTAAACTTTTATTAGCAGCGCTGATTAAGACGTCAATTATTATAGAAAGTTTATGTAGCGGAAGAGGAACGATTTTCATATTGTTCCTTTAGAGCAGCGTGGTTGAATGAGCTGTTGCTTGAAGCTGCCTCTTTATTTGTCCAGTGTTGTGTGTAGGGGTGGAGGGATCGTCCAATGATGCCATCGTCCATTGATGATGGACTGCTGGCCATGATGATGCCAGGCAGTTTTGCCAGCACATCCTCTCCTCCATCACCTCCTCCAGGGTGGACAGCTTAGGAGCCAACAACAGATTCGGTTCTTAATGAGTTGTTCAGTCTGTTGGCCGGTCTTTGCTTTGATGCCCGCACCCCAGGACACCGCGAGCACAAAAGACTGCATAAAACATCTGCCAACATCCTGTTGCAGACATGAAGGACCTGAGCCTCCTCAGCGAAGGTAAAGCCGGGCTCAGGCCTTTTCTTGTAGGATGGCCTCTGAGTTATGGGACCTAGTCCAGTTTGGTTAGTACCAGTGTGACACCAAGGTACTTATACGCCGACACCATATCCACATCTGCTCCCACAGATGCTGACAGGTGAGGGCAGGGGCTTTTGTTCCTCCTAAAGTCCACCAACCATCTTCCTTTGGTCTTTGCCACATTCAAGCTGCATGTGGTTTCTCCCCACACCACTTCACCCCCCCCCGAAGCGATCGACTAGGGCTCCCTGTACTTCAGCCTGCCCTCTGCCCCTCCAGACACCCCACAATAGTCATTAGAGTATACATATTAGTGTACATATACAGTATGTTAACTTTTATAAAAAATAACTTTTTGTCATATTTTGCTGAACTTTCACTATAGCCTGGCCAGTACAACATCAGACATAATAATCTGTGAAAACGATGCAATTTAAACAACCAATCAAAGCCGGAGGGAAGATAAAAGAGACGCTTTGGGTTGGGTCTGTTCTTTACTTTTGTGTTTTGCTAATTTTTCCTTGTTTTTTGCAGCATTGGATATAATGCAGTAGAGTGGTTGGTGGATTTAGGCGTGCAACACCCCTGTCCCACGTTCTTATTAGTTTTTATACTGCAGGGGCCGCTGCCTAAAATACATCTCTTGATGAACTATGATGGAGGCTTGACGAATTGCCGGGGTGCAAACCAGGAAAAAGCTTGCTGTTTCAGTTAGTCCAGATTCCTAAATGTCCCATTCCACAAGCAGAAATGCAGCATTTATGGCCTGAAGCTGTTGTATCCTTTGTGATGGACACCAAAAACTGGAAAACCTCAGAGTTGTAATGACAACACTACAGCAAGCTCATTTCCGCCCTCAAAAACATACTTAAGCACACCTTATCTGTTAAACACCCTCCTTGACTCATTTTCACATCCCTCGGTGGGTGAGGGAACGTTTCTTTTTCTCTCCTCTCATACAAATACAGGAAACCACTGGGACTTTCTACAAGAAGGATTACGGAAGAAGATAAGTTCTCAACAACCCCCTAGGTTCCCTCTTTACCATTGCGCCGAACCCCTCCATCCATTCATCCATCACCAACAAACCTTCATCCCTCAACCTACAACTCTTTCATGCCCTGAACTCTTTCATCCCTTCTTCCCTTTCTTTAGATCGTACTGCTGTTTAAAGCACTGCACATACCATCAGTGGATTAGAGTTCATCATTGTTTTCCCCAGATTACACACATTAAACAGTTGTCAATCAAACAGAAGATCCGGGCCCCCCCCTTCTGTGCACAAGGAGGATACTGTCAATGGTGTGTGTATGTGTGTAAGTTAGATCGAGACATTTAAGCAATAAAAATGCAAATGACAAAATGAAATAATTTTTAAAAACGCTAGGCTACCTTCCTGTGAACGTTGTTGGACTGAGGGGTTTAAAATTACAATTATTTTATATACAGCCTATTATACAGTAGTAACTTCAAACAACCTTTTTGTTTCTCCACAGCTTCCCTCACTTCTGGGAGCAGGCTGATCTCTTATTTTATTTTGACAAGCGCCTTAACATTTGGCCATGTCTATGATCTGAATGGGTTTTGATCCTTAATATAATTGATTGCAACTGCTGTCTCACTCTATTGACTCTTTATTTTCCTTTACCCATTCATGTTGAAAGTAGCAGAGACTTTTGAATTGGTTTTGTAAAATTTCGACCATGGATGATTGTTTCAGATTGTGATTTGTGTCCTTCCATGCATTGAAGGCC
>NW_023339674.1:26696871-26699086 GCF_004916995.1 Morone saxatilis
GCTGCCTAGGCATCCCTTATTTTTCCATGCTAAAGGTGGAAACCTTATCTACTAGAAACATCTTAAGTAAGCAATTTTTTATGAGTTGAGAGAAATAAAAAAATTAATTTGCATATCATGACTAAACAGCTTGCAATGTCACCTTTCCAAATGCCCACCCTAGCAGCTCATGATATTACACCCATCTCATATGTCCAAACAGAACCTCTCTGATTGTATTCAGGGCTGCTGTATACTGCTCTGTTACACACTCTGACCTCTTTCACCTTTTTGTGCTTCCAGTCTATTTTTCAAGTTTAAAAATGGACCTGAAGTACATAAGCACCATTAAAACTCTATGGAAACTAATTTCACACTTGGTTACACACATACCTTTAGAACAACAGTGTGATGAAGCACACAAGAGTTCTCAGCCATGAAACAACAACTTTGAGACTCTGTGTGTTCATGAGGCATTGTGTAAATTAACTTGACAGGTGGTTTGTTACACAAGAACCATCTGAAGTCATTGGAAAACTAGATGAAACTGATAACCATCCTTTCTTATCACATCGTATAATGGCCAAACTTTAACCAATCAGGATCAAAAAAATTTGAATTGAGCATTAAGAACCTGCAGTGTGAACGTAGCCTTAGTCTAATAGCCAAATGGATCCAAGGTGACTCATATCAGCTATCATCATGAGGTGTGTCTTCATCCCAGTAGAAAAAATTGTTTTTTGAGGCAAACACAGAGTGTGAACTGCTGGGAAACTACTACTAGCTACTCTTTTGGACTGCTGTTAATTGGTGGAGAATCATGCTGCTACCATTGTTGGTATTCCCTCTCCTTCACCCAAATCTCAGATTTGCTTAGTGATACAAACAGGCCTGATGTTATGCCTACCAACAGTGTATTTAGAAAGCTGTGCAAGTTACAGAAATAACTCCAAATAACACACTGATTAATGTAAAAAGCATTGAGTCTGAGTTCACTGACTGACTACTACCCCTACCAACAGGAAAACTGCTTACATGAACATAATGTTACACTGAATTAATGAACTGAAATCAAATGGCATTTCAGTCTATCAGTCTGTGCAGTTTTTAGTCAACCGCATTATGGATTAGGGCTAAATTTCCCCAAGCATCTTTGGATTGGGTCTGACTGTCCTTGAGTCCCTTTCGGATTTGAATTGGGTCTATTTTATTATTGTTGGATAGGTTTCACACAGGCCCTGGATTGGGTCCAACATTTTTGACCTGAAAAGCACTGTATGATTTGTTCTTTATAGTTTAGGTCTATTTGTAGAACACCAAATTCCATACAAACGCAGTTCAAGTGCTTTAGAAAAATAGAACATTAAGAGCACAAACAGTGCAACAGAGAAAAAAGAAATCAGTTATTTTAGTAGAATGCTAAACTGATGTTTAATTAATTAAAATTGACAATTGATTATGTATTTAATAATAATTAAAATAATGTTTTAATGTCGGTTTCAAATTATTACAGTGTTTCTGCAAAAAGAAAAATTCCACAGACCTGCAGGGAGTATAGATGACTTGTGACTTTCAGCATCTGCCAGGTGTACAGTATAAACTGAAACTATGTCTGACACTAACACCATGGGTGGCATATGAAAACAGGTAACAAAACGGCAGGATCCATTAAGCTCAATGAACTAAGAAAACTCCAGTAATCCAGTCTACTCACAGCAGAAGCCATGTTTTTTGTCAGAGTCAGATGAGATAGAAAGGCTATGGCTCTTGAAGTGTTTCTCAGAAGGGCCATAACTCCAAGCACCCATAGTTTTCTACCTAGTTATTGCTTAAAATAAGAAAAAGTATGAATAGGAACATAGTTTGAATAGAAATTGGGACGTAAGCCATCATCCGCTCTGACTGACAGGCGGTCGGCTGGCTCCAGTACTCTCCTTTGGGATATGATTTTGCTTTTTTGACTCCTGGAGGATTTGTTTGGACACGGCACCACTTTCTCTGAGGCAGCACAGCACCATAATCTGTTTTGCATAGCATACAGCAGAGAGTGGCAGGAATGATGCGAAAGAGGGGGCAATCTAGGGACAGCTTTGCATTTCTTTTCATGAAAGACACCAGAAGACTGTGAGGCTTTATTGGAATTAGTGAACCATAGTTAATAATAAAGCTGTTGTTTTAATATTTTTCTTTTCTTCTTACACACATTAATCAGCGCTGAGGAAACAACTCTGGTTAT
>NW_023339674.1:26699186-26700109 GCF_004916995.1 Morone saxatilis
TTGCCTCACCTTTGTGTGTGAAAGGGTGAATGTGGCATGTAGTGTAAAAGCGCTTTGAGTGGTCGGAAGACTAAAAAGGCGCTATACAACTAACTAACTAACTAACAACTGTAGAGCAGTGGGAACAAAAAGAACAATAAGAGTTGGTAGATGGCAGGGGAAAACCCAATATCTCATTCAAGTTGCTCATGACATGGCTAGGTATAGTTATTCCAGCCTTATAGAAAAGCAAGAACAAGAGAGCAACCAAGCCTTCTAAGTGAGCTTGAAAATCTCCTGACTGACCTGAGTGTCCCTGAACATTTGGATTACTTTATGATACCCAAGATTTTCCTTTCCTCCATTAAGAATATAAGCTAATTATGTGCTGTCCTTTTGCAGATGTATGTGGCAACATTTCCATGCTGTTTGCAATTCCAGTGTCATTTCCTGCATGAACAATGGTGCCTGAAGGTGTTGCAGTACAGATAGGGTCCAAATAAACCCCTCGGCTCTGAGTGCTGGCTGTGTCCACAGAGAAAACCCAACAGAATGAACTCCTGAGGGAATGAACATACAACACTGCTCCTATCTTAATCCTCTCTCCTTTTTCTCTGTTGCTCTGTTGTCTCCCTCTCTTCTTTGTGTGTGTGTGTGTGTGTGTGTGTGTGTAAAGGTTTGACTGATATGGGTTGTTGAAAACAGATGCTGATGTTAAAATGTGATTTAAGTGAAACAGCTGATACATGATATCTTGCAATATTTAATATATTTTGTCTGAACAAGGAAGAATTTTGTAGCTTGATTTTTAAAATGTGAGCATCGACTGCAGCAATCCTCGGGTTATTAAGTGACAAATGAGCTGCATCCCACTGCTGCTTCTCTAACTGATATGCTGGTTTTAAATGAATTACGTGGATTATATCTTTATTTCCTGTTAACTC
>NW_023339674.1:26700139-26704850 GCF_004916995.1 Morone saxatilis
CATTTTTGTGCTTTGCTTTCCCTGACTGCTGTGTTTTTGGGGCTTTGTTCAAATATTGCTGTCTCTAGATAGAAACTGCCTATTCCTGCAACATTTTTCTGCAGTTTAATATTGTTCAGATTTCCGTTTTTCATGTTCAACCCATCCAAATGTGATTTCCCCAGAGCATCGTTCTCGTCCATGCCACTGAAACAGCTTTCAGACAATCATGAAAGAGTATAGCACAAATTATACATCTGTCTACATAGCTTTAAAGCAGTCAGTGTGATGTAAATGTGACATATGTCTGACTGCACGTGCCAACTGCACACTTGACATGTCTGCAGATAGCCGTTTGTTTTAGAGCATATCCAGACTATGCAACTTTTGCAAAGCAGCAACCACTGTGGCCTTAAGTGACAATTACAGCATAATGGTGAAAGCAAAAGAGGTTGATTCAGAATATTGATAATTTATCAACAAAGACCACGGCAATGAGGATATATGGTTTATTGCACATAATGCAACTATACCGCTAGATGCTACTAATTCCTACACACTGGACCTTTAAAAGGTTGCTTTCTGACGGTTTCATGCATTAGGATCGTTGCTGTTTTGTTCACCGACCAAACCGCCGTATAGGTCAATGCTCTGTCGCTGGTTCTTACTGACCAATGGTCATATATGTTTTTTGTGAGTAATTAGCAAGTGTTATTCCTGTTCTAAGGTACTCGGTGTAATGTGAAAGGGGTGATGTTTGTCGGTGTTAGAAAAGTTAGTTTTTGATCATAAGAAATGTAATCATAAAAAATGCATATGTACAGCTGTCCATATTCACCACAGTAAAATTGCACCAAAGTGGGCTGCCAAATCTTACATGGTGTTGCTTTAAAGTGGTCCCCACGTAACATTTTTACCCCTGCCCCTTAGACAATCTGTGCTAACCACTGTTCTGATATTAAAGTACCTTGTTAGCACATTTAATCAATTTATACTTTTTTTAAACTGACAAAAAGCAGAGTGTTCCTGTGAGTGGCATCTTTTCTGAAACTGTAGTCAGATTCATGGGTTCCCCTCCAGGGAGTGTTTTACCTCCTTTACTTGTTATTATGTGGCGTGACAGCTACAGGAGCTGTAAAGAAGGCAGCTACCTTGTTAAATTTTCTGATGATACTGCACTGTCGTCTCTCCTTCAGGGTCCACAACACCATAGCTGTGCTCTACCTGCTTTTGTAAAGTGCTGTAATGATCAATTGATTCTTGTAAGGACATTGTCACAGTCAGCTAACGTAGTACGTAAACACTGACATGATTACTGTGTGGCTGGCAGAGAGTTTCCCTGCTTTGAAAACGGTTTTAAGCACAGTTATTTTGGTTCTTTGGTTCATTCTTTTATTCAAAGTCTTTGACCTTCTCTTGATCTCCTGGTTTCATTAACTCATTGGTGCGGCCCAGAAAAAGCCTGAGCAACATCTGTTCCAAGATTATTGGGGTAAAAAACACAGAGATATGGGATATTTTCATGACCAGCAAATAAGAAGTGTGGTGTTCATACTCAGTCTCCCAGAGCACATCTTAGGTGTCAGTATGTTTTACCTGATTAACTCCAGGTCATTTATTCCTTCTGCAATTTGTCCACTTCAGGCCAAATAACCTTTATCATTATTGCCTTCTATATCAGTGGCCAGCCTAATTCCTGTATCATTTGTGGTCTGACAGGTGGTCAGAGCGTTAGTGAATTCATTAAATTCAGTTAACCATATCACTAGTTTCACCAAATTAATACAATTATAAAGTTGTGGTTTTGTACAGTCAGGCCTGACCATGGTTAATGTTGTACTTTGGACTTTATATCATAGAACACATTTCATCATTTTGCCCTGTCTTTCCATAGAACAACCACATTGAGCCCATCTGTCAACGACAATATGTATACATGCATGCTGGAGGCTGGTCTCCTGTCCTGGAGATAAATGTTTGACCCCTGGCACATCCACGATCAACTCCCACTCACAGCAGGGCAGCAGCTCTTCGCTCCTCATGCAAAGCAAAGAAAGTCATTCAGCAAGCGATGAAACAGACGCTTCATCTCATCACTGCTCCTCTGCTGCCTGTGAAGTAGGAGGCTGATAACAGGACGTGCAGGGGCTGCTGTTTGGGATTTGGGCCACTCTCTCCACTATCTGGAGGAAGGTTTAGGAAACACACTCATTAGCATGCTAAGCTGGGAATCCGTCCGTGGCCGCTATACTTCAACCTAAGAAAAAAAAAATCTCTTCCAGCTCATTCTATTTTTTCCCCCAGCATTTCACTAGTCTGTGATGGTCATTACATGACCTTTTCTTTTAACAAATTTCTGAGGTAGCGTGTAATGTTAGTGACCTGCTGAAGCATTTCTACCTCCCTTCAATTGCCAAGATAAATGAAAGTGAGATTATAATGCCTCACTCTAGTCACACAGATACAAGCATTTCATCTTTACAGCTTTTTGGCAAATATTTATTGCTAATAGTGTCATGTTCATAGTCTTTCTGACGTTCCATTCAACACGCTTGATGCAAAATGTCCACTTGTAGCTGAGAAATGATTTGCCAATAGATCTACTGTGGTCATTTATTCTTTCCAGAGGATGAGCCCTTTGAATTTAGTGTTTGCACACTGTTGTGCAGTGTCATCCAAAACTCAGGATAAGGCTTTGCTAAGATTCAGAATGAAGTGAAATTTTACCTCAATTTATTTTATCTGTGAATGGTTTATGCAGTCCATGTTTATTTGCCTTAATGTGCAGACTGTATAAGACGTCTGCTGCAGAATGCATGTATTTATGTGACAGCTCAAACTATGACCGTGTCAAAACTAAAGGTGGGCTTACACATTACATGTGTTAAGCCCATGAAAGATGAATATCAAGGCCAGGAGCAAAGAAACTTAAACTGCATTTACACTTCTATAGTTCAGTCAGGACCATTTTTGTCTAAAGAACTTTTATTTCCAAAGGCAGAATGTTATATTTTGTGGTATAGATGGTAAATGGTAAATGGACTTGTACTTAGCGCCTTTCTAGTATTCTGACCACTCAACGCGCTTTTACACTACGTGCCACATTCACCCTTTCACACACATTCACTGAATGATGGCAAAGCCCATGGAACAGAAACTAACGCATTCATACACCGATCCACAGCATTGGGAGCAATTTGGGGTTCAGTATCTTGCTCAAGGATACTTTGACGGATGGATGACCCGCTTTGCCTCTGAGCCACAGCCGCCCCAATGGCTCTGTTCTAGGACCTCTTTGCCCTTCCACGTGCATAAATGGAAAACCAGGAAAGGCAGGGAGAACACATCTCAGGATTATGCAATCAGATTACAAAAATAAGTAACGTTAATGAGCCCAAGTTACATTTGAAATCTTTTAATTTTGAATATTTTTAAATTATATTACAGTTACATTGTCAAGGATTATATGATGACATTTTTTGATTACGTTTTTAAATTAAAAATTTCTATTTTAAAATTGATGAAACTTTCTTCATGATAACCAATGCTCTGAGAGAGATCTTGATAGAGGAATGGGGTCAATCCTCTGTTCCATTGTGCAATACGTTTGAGATCAGATCAGACTTGTCACACACAGTCTCTGATTGGTCAACTCAACCCAAGGCATCATTGAATTGCTAATTTACGGCAACAATCATGCTAACAATAACAATGGTTTTCAACATGAAAAAATCAATTACAGAAGACACTGGGTGTTATTTGATTTGAGTCTGATCTAATTTTGTTTGCATTGAAAATGTTCTGGGTTGTTTAAAGAAGACAAAGAATATTTGTGGCTGCGTCCATTTCTTTAGTATAGAGGTTGTTTGATTTTGAAGTCATGCAAAAATATACGTATTATAATTGTTTTTTATTCCAATGGATTAAGTTTCTAATTACAAAAATTGCCATGAAATTTGTATTCAGTAACTGACTACATTTCAAAGTGATCTGAGGAAAAGCACTGCCTACTACTCGGGTTAAGTTAAGTTTACCTAAGGGCGAAGTTCAGTTCCACTATCCAAAATTTTGGCATATTTACACCCATGTAGTCAGTAAGAATGAGCCAAAATTCTCAAAACAGCTGGCAGTTACCTACATGAATAAAGTTTGGCAGTAAACTTAACCTACCCACGTATCACCAGATAACAACAATGATTCCAAAAAAACACAGATTACGTTTAATGCATGCATAGCAACTACTGTATGGTTATGGTGAGGGAAGGATTGTGCTTATGTCAAATATATAATGTGTTTAACGTATGGATAGGTCAAAGCAACTACAACCCTTGGTTAAGGTGAGAAAAAGGCTGTGGTTATGGTTAATAAAAAGCCAGGCCACTGCATCCACACTATTGCCTTCAGCCTCACTATATACAGTGGAGGGAACACTGCTGCACTGGTAGTGTCACAAATTGTGAGGTGACCACACTTTGCAATGGATTCAGAGACAGGAATTAAACATGAAGCTGGAAGTAAGAAAACAAAAACTACAGTTCCTCTAACGGCCACTTGAGGCTGGCTGCAGCAATGAGTCAATCTCATGAGTCAATAAGGCCCCATATTAAAATGCCCAACTTTCCAGCAGAAATAAACATGTTTACAACCTGATACAAAAAACGCTTTTCGTCTTTATAGCTAATTTATCTGTTCAAGATAACTATACATCCATTTTTATTCATACAGTCTATGG
>NW_023339674.1:26704910-26705723 GCF_004916995.1 Morone saxatilis
ATAATAACTTTTTAGATTTATTTCCATATATACATGCTATATTACACACTTTTTTTTCTCCTCCAGTTCTCACCTTTGTAATGTAGATCTGGTCTGTGCCACACGTTTGCAATGAATAGCATTTTTACCAGGTGGTGCGAATGCAGCCTTAAAAACACAAACTAAGAAAACAGCCCTGACATCTTCTCTGCAAACACTAATTAGAAAGGAACATCTGCAAGTCAGCAGCACATATGTACAACATTCATGAAATATTTTCTTAGGCCACAGTCAAAATAATTAGTTTGAAAGGTTTGATCTATTTCCAGCTACACAAGTTGTAAACTATTTTATAATGACAGACTGTTGTTTGGTACCTTGATAGTGGGTTGTACAGTAGCTTTATTTTGTGGTCTTCCAAGAGGGCAGTAGTGGTGAGCCGAACCTATAGAGGTACAGGTGTACTAGTCTGATGACGAAATAAAGGCTTGTTGAGCCATTAAGACTCGCTGGCCTCCAGTTTCACTGTGCGTCATGGCGTTAAGTGCTGTGGAAAGAGCAGCAGTGGTCTGTACAAAGTGGCAGTAACAAGACTAAAAAGGTGGCGCTCATTAAAAATAATGAACTGTGTGTCCCTCTACCAGCCATCTCAGCTACTGATATCATCAGTTTAACACAATTCTACCAAGATTAATCAGCCAGTATTCACCTTGGGACTTAATCCGAATTATCTTCATTTTAGCATATTGTATATTTATATAGGGTTTGTTTGTATCTCTCATGTGGTATCAGTAATATTACATTGACTGTCAATTTGTGTGTCCTGTCCAGATA
>NW_023339674.1:26705823-26708160 GCF_004916995.1 Morone saxatilis
GAAAACCAACAAAGAGAAATTTGTATTTCTTTGTATATTTATTCAAACTTCTGCGCAGAAGGATCGACACCAGCAAAGCAACAGTCAGCGACTGCTGAGGAATCGATGCTGAGTGCCTCTCTACCAGGATTTTAATATGCATAAGAACAAAGAGAGAACAAAGAGTCAATGACCATAAAGAATAAACATCAGAGGAAAAGGATAAGGGTATTCCCAAGTGAAGACATGTTCCTGTCTCAGACCAAAAATGGATAAAAGTTTAGATGTTTCGGGCCTGGCTGTATTTCAACCGGAACAGGCTATGTTCCACCCTTACATTTATTAAGTGCAGGTCAGCATGACATGTGTAGGCTGGACTATCATCATGTTATGCCTCATTTGATTCATTTATTCCGGTACATTTCAACAGGAAATAAAGTCAGTGGAAATAAAGTCAGTCATGCTGTCTTCAGAACAGTATAATACAGTAAAACACAGTTCATACAAAGGTTATTTACTAAATGATAATTTTTCCTCTACAATAAGTATGACCTAAACCAGCTTAGTGCGGTTCCTTTAATGCCAATTTGATGCTGCAAGTCTATGTAAAAGGAATATTATTGTCAATGGTGATCAAATCGCAGCACTAAGATCTAATAATAACAAGTACAGATAATGTCAACCAATTTAATTACTTGACGTTACATCTGCACTATATAATTTACTGCTAATCTGTTCATACTATATCTCAACTTAATAGCTGTATAAATCTTCCCTCCGTTAATTCTGTTAATGCTGTTCATACTTTATATATCCTGCTAGTATATTCATATATCTATAATGTTATTTTTTTATATATCCCTGTACATATACACATTACTCTGCACTTCACTGCTTTTTGCACTTCTGGTTAGATGCCTAACTGCATTTCGTTGTCTTAGTACTTGAAACTTTAAATCTAATCTAATCTACTGTCAGTAAACAGTGTGCAGTATGGTTGAATGCAGTGTATACTGTCATTAAACAGTGTGCAGTATGGTTGAATGCAGTGTATACTGTCAGTAAACAGTGTGCAGTATTGTTGAATGCAGTGTATACTGTCAGTAAACTGTGCAGTATAGTTAAATGCAGACTGTTTGGATACACAGTAATGAATTATTTTGCATTGAGTGAGAGTGTGTTTGTTGCGGGTTTACGTTGTGCAGGGCTGCAGCTTTAGCTGACAGACCGAATATCCTCTCAGCATCATGGTCACTCAGGAATGGCTATTGTGTGGCTTAAAGTTTTGAAGCGAGTATCTAGAGCAGCTGCAGTGTAGGGGAGATCAAGGAGGTGTGTGTACCGGTTCTCAAAGTCACTATTAAACACCTTCTTCATCTCAGTAATTAGTGCAGTGTCATCAGATGGCCCAAAGTCCTTCTGAAGTTTTGCTATGAGGGGGGCAATCACTAAAATTGTGGGCTGTTAGTCCTCACACCCTGCTCCTGTGGCTGCATGCCGAGGTGTCCTTGAGCAAGATACTGAACCCCAAACTGCTCCCGATGCATGGGTGAATGTAACATGTAGTGTAAAAGCACTTTGAGTGGTTGGAAAGACTAGAAAGGTGCTATACAAGTACAGTCCATTTACCATTTACCATACTTGTCCTAACTTGGACAGGTGCCATCACCCTGACGATGTTCTTCAGCGGTGCAGATGTAATTCTCATTAAGAGTGTTCACCTCCTCTCCTTTTCTGAGCCCCAAGGGGAGCCCCTTGTGTTGCGATGCAAAAGCTCAACAACCATTCTCACTCTTCCCTGCAACTTTGCAGCAGTGTTCACTTGAAAAGCTTTCTGTGAAGCCAGATTTAATGTGTGAGCAAAGCATCCAAGATGAGGGACCATCTCTGCCTCCACTCTAGCTACAATCCTGTTTCTATACCAGCAATGTTCCAGTCAACACATGCTACATTCAATAAAGCACCTATATTCTTTCCAGTGTGTGATTCATTGAATACTCTTGTCTGTAAGACAGGACTCCCAGGATTCCCAGTGTGGAGAGATGTGATGGTCACATAGTTGAACATGACGGACAGGCATCAGTTGTTATTGCTACTCACTCTGCACCCGCTAGTTCTTGTTTAACTTTGTGCTTTGCTGTAATATACAACACAGGCAGACATTTGTTGGTGAAATGCTGCTCTTGTACCCGTACTGTATTTATCATAAAAGCCATCATCCTCAACTTCACTGTAAGGTCATAAGCAGAGGTGGGTAGTAACGAGTTACATTTACTCCGTTACATTTACTTGAGTAAGTTTTTGAAAAAAATATACTTCTAGGAGTAGTTTTAAATCACTATACTTTTTACTTTTACT
>NW_023339674.1:26708260-26711576 GCF_004916995.1 Morone saxatilis
TCCTTACCAACTGCATCACAGTCTGGTATGGAAACTGCTCTGCCTCGGACCGGAAAACTGCCCAGCGCATCACCGGTTCACCTCTCCCCACCATTGAGGCTGTCCAGAGCAAGCGGTGTCTGCGGAAGGCGCGCAGCATTGCTAGGGACACCACCCAGGACACAGTACATATATCTATAATGTTATTATTTTTTGTATCATATTTTTGTACATTACGCACATTACTCTGCACTTTACTGCTTTGCACTTCTGGTTAGATGCTTAACTGCATTTCGTTGCCTAGTACCTGTACTTGTGCAATGACAAGTTGAATATAATCTAATCTGCAAAAAGGGTAGCATTGCACTCATCCAAAACATAAGGCATGGCATTGGTATATAATGAAAAGAGTAATGGCCCAAGGCAACTCCCCTGGGGTACACCGCACATATTTCAGGGAAGAAAAACTACCATTATTACTGGACTAAACCCATATGCAGTTAGTTTTGTTAATAATACCCTATGGGTTACAATATCAAATGCTGCACTAAAGTCAAGTAATGCAACTCCTCTTGTCAATATAAGATAGCCATTATTCTGTCATCACTGTAAGTGCACGTAGAGTGATCAGCCTTACAGGCATGCTGAAAATCAGAGTTTAACTAATGAATTGAAAAATAGTCTAATATCTGTTCAAGAAGAACTTTTTCCATTAGCTTGTTCAACACGGGAAGAATACTAATGGGTCTGCTATTGGCAGCTGAAATACTTTTCAGTTTTTTTGAAAGAGTCCGACTCTTTGGCAGATTTCCAAATCACCCTCATCAGACTCAAGTTGAAAGGCGATGAGTGGCAATGATATACACTGTAAACAAAATTGTGTTTTTATTTCATGGAAATATTAAGAAAATTATAAAAAATAGCCTGTGAATTAACATGTCTAATGTAAAATAATGTGAAATGTGTGTTAAAGAAAACTCCCTTTTTTCACATAAAAAGGCAGTTAAAAAACATTTGTATAGCACCTTTCTAGTCTTCCAACCACTCAAAGCGCTTTTACACTACATGTCACATTTGCCCTTTCACACACATTCACTCAGTGATGGCAAAGCCCATCACACAGAACTCATTCATTGACATTCACACACCACTGACGCAGCATCAGGAGCAATTCGGGGTCCAGTATCGACATGCACAGCATGTTAAAGCATGTTCACATTGTTGTGGGCATGTTAGAATTGTGGTTAGCATGTTAGCACCACTAGTGCTACCTCACGCAACCCACTATCTGTCAATTTAGGGATATTTTAAAAATTAGAACAACACTATCCCTAAAGAATTTCATATTTTTTAATATCCTCACACCTAGATTACTGTAACGCCTCAATGGTGAAAATGTGCAAGACCAGATTAATTTTTCCTACATTAGCCCTATTATAGCATCATACACCTGCTACTATTCTTTGCTCAAAATGTCTTGTTAAAATCAGTGTTGATTAAAGCAACCAGTGTATTATTGATCATCTCTACAATAAATATGTCACAAATCAAATGATATATAACAATAGATTTTTATTCTAAAAGGAAACATTGGCTTCACTGATAAAGCAAGGCAGTTTTCTCTTATACCTGAAGCAGCAGAGAAAGGCCCCACACTTGCTCACAGTGTGAACAAGTCCTGTATGCAAACCCTTATTTATAAAAAGCTTTAAAGTCCCTGAAAGATGAAGGCAGACTCCTGGCAGGTTGACTTTCTGTTCTTTTACGCCTGACTTCACTTGAGAATCTAAAGGAAATATTTCATCCTGCTGCGATGTGAACATCATCCCTTTCATGCAGACTTTGAAACATTACAGCCTCACTGTAGGCAGAGCGGGACGTCAGCTCTGTGAACTCTGCCACAGGAGGTCGTGATTCTGTCAATTACACGAGACAATGGTGAATCCAGTGTCTCCTCAGTCTCCCCACAGCCTGCTGCTGCTGCTGCGTCTGTCAGCAGGAACAGAGCCCACCAGCGTCTGCCTAGACCATAGCCCTGACATTTACTAAATTCTGTGCGGGCGCACTGGTCTGTGTGTGTGTGTGAGTGAGCGAGAGAGAAGCGAAGCCCAATCTCCAGGCTAATGAAGGAGGTTGACAGGCTTTTTAGCTTCTGGACTCCAGAGAGGCAGGAGGCTGAACACTGTGACACTAATTGCAGGTATATAGTCACTGAGTGGACCAATCAGAGCTCATTATCTCTGCTGGTGTGTGTGTATGTATGTGTGTGTGTGTAGGTGGAGGGTGGTTAAGAGTTGAGAGGGGAGATTATAATAAGTAATGCATTTACAAAAACTATAAATTGGGTTTTATTTTTTAACATCATAATGTTATTGATCCAGGATTTAAATAATAGTAATTACAGATTAACTTCAGTCTGTGTTCATTTTACCTGAAACATTTTGGGGGTGGAGGGATCGAAAATTGTTAAATGAAGTTGAGGATTCAAATGAAAAAAAATATTGATTTTTAATGATGTGATTATCATCAATTAGTCATAAAAGTAAACATAATTATAATACATTTTATTTAAATACTTACCTGGACAATTTAATAAGAAATGCATTTTCCTCTTTAATTTGGTATAGAATTTGAACATGAAAAGAAACTTGTTGTATTGGATTTGAATTTTAATGTCATAAGTTTCGACTGTTATAACTTACACAGACCAAAAATACAACAGTTTAATAAAATTTTATTTTGTAAAATGGTATAATGGAAAGGCCATGAAATATTTCCCCACCGAATGGTTAATGTATAAAATACATATAAAATATAAAATACATATAAAAATATTTCATGGGCTTTCCATTATACCATTTTACAAAATAAAATGTTATTAAACTGTTGTATTTTTGGAAATATTTCATGGCCTTTCCATTATACCATTTTACAAAATAAAATTCATCCCTATACGCTGTGTGATAAAAGTGATTTTTAAGGTTCACTGTATGTCACATTGTGCAAGAAAGATCTAACAAAATCTGTGTCATACTGTCAGTTGTGTGTTTTTTGCCTGTGTACTAAAGAGTATGTATAGAAACAAAGAAGCCCTCTCCAAACCTCATTAATGTTACTAGCTATATTCCAACATTAAAATATTATTATAAGATAACATAAGACAAGACATGTACTTTATTAATCCCCTATTGGGGAAATTGTTTTTTCACTCTTTTTTTTTATACACACACACACACGCTGAAATACACACTTCATGCACGTGTGGACATGCAACAGGGAGAGAGATGGTGGAGTGATGGGGCTGCAACGTTAACAGTGGCCCATGAGCAGGTTTCGG
>NW_023339674.1:26711601-26720536 GCF_004916995.1 Morone saxatilis
AAGGCTCAGTCTTTGTAATAATTCAAGAGAGCGACTGTGTGTTTATTCTACCCAATTAAATCCACACAGATTGTGAGCTTTCTGCATTCAATTATTTATTATGTGCCCAATTAAAATTGATTCTGAAATACGGAAGAAAACCTGACGTTTTGGAACTCATAAAACAGAGACAGTTTCTGGGTTAAGTTTTATTTTGTTTCTGTCCCGCATTGTTCTCAGTTAACCTGGTGAAGCTGGTGAAGTGAAACATCCCCAGTTTGGGAACCAGCTGGGGGAACCGAGGGTTCGCCAGTTCCAAGTCCCACAAGACCACAAATACGAGTGTGGACGTGTACTGACAGGTGCCAAGTTTCACCCTCCCTGTGCACTGCCGAACGGATGCCCTTGAGCAAGGCAACCCTAACCCCGCAAAGAAAAAGTTTACTGTAAAAAGAGGTAGCACTTGTGTCTGCAGCCGGCACTTCGCTACGGATGATTACATTGGTGGCTGCGTCGTTCGTCGACTGAAGAGTGATGTTGTCCCAAGCCTATTCCCTTGGAACAATTTTACTACTCCTTTGAGAAGGGAGTCCGTATATGACAGAACCTTCAAACGTCAGTCTATCCAAGTATGCTGTGAAGATAGTGACATGGTGGCTAAGGCTAAGGCAGTAAGGATCGATCATGACTACGTGACACACCCAGCTACAGGTAAGATTGTTCATAATGTGTTTAGTAGGCTAAGTTAACGCTAATCAACTATGTGTACCGTTAATGGATAAATGCATTTCTAACTGAACAACTTCATATGTCTATATCATGAAATTCAACTAACATTAGCCTACATCTCTTTTATATATATATTTATATTTTGTTCTAATGTATGTTGTTCGTATAATATATGTTGTATGTATATCTGGAGTTTGTAACAAAATGATTTCCCCTGGGATTATTAAAGTATTTCTGATTCTGACTCTGTAACATAGCCTGTTGACGAATTTCAAATGTAACGTTACTGTAGCAAGATGCTTGTGCGACATTTCAATTTGACACAACATGTGATTACTGCTGTGTTGTGTTGAAAGGTATCATAAATATGTTAAGACTGGTTTTTAATCTCTTTATCTTTATAGGTGCTCTGGATGAGGCGTTTGATTACATCCATGACATAGAAGCCATGTTGCGAAAGACTGACCTAGCACCCCCTACTCTCTTCAGCCGATACTGTTCATCGGACGACCAAATTCGTTTCTACACCAAATTTCCATCCGAGAGGGTTTTTACTATTTTTTGGGAGTCGATTGCACCATCTGCCCATAGACTGGTGTACTGGACCAAAGCAAAGAGGGCAGGTGAGGAAGGCTGCCAAGATCCCAGCCCACCACAAAGCATTCCATTAATCGATGAGTTCTTGATGTTACTCCATGCGGGTTGCTGTTGGCTTGAAGGAGCAGCTCATTGCTGACATGTTTGATGTGAGCATTGCCAGGGTCAGCAGGGTTACCAATTACATTGGGCAAATTATCTTTTTTACGATGCTGGGCTCACTTCCCATCTGGATAAGCAGGGAAAAGGTTAAGTCCACTATGCCCCTTAAATTCCAGAGGTATTATCCCAATGTCAGAGTGATACTGGACTGCACAGAAATTGCCCTGGAGACAGCCTCATCCCTGACCTTACAGTCATTTTCAAACTACAAAAACAGGACAACATTGAAAGGGTTGATTGGAGTTGCTCCCAATGGTTTGGTGACATTCGTCTCACCCCTGTACACTGGGTGCATCTCAGATAAGGAGATCACCAGGATCAGTGGAGTCCTTCCCTTGCTGGAGCCAGGAGACGATATCATGGCAGACAAAGGGTTCCTCATTGAAGACCTCCTTGCTGACGTTGGAGCTAAGCTCATCATTCCACCTTTTAAGCGTTCAGCTCAATTCAGCAAGGAGGAAACGGAACAAACCCAAGCCATTGCCCGCCTCAGAATAATAGTGGAGAGTGATCGGTAGGGTAAAGTCCTTTCACATCTGGGACTCTCCCGTGCCGCTTAAACTGATGTGTGGATCAGATCTGGCTTAACTGCTGTGTTCTAGCAAATTATCAAGGACCTTTTTGTTTTGAAGAGTGGATGAATTAATGTTTTGTATGTAAATAATGTATAAATAATGTGTAAATATTATGTTCACACATATTCTTAAACATCAAATTAAATCTAATTGTTATATTCCTAATATTTTTTCTGTTGAAATGTGACTGATTTCACTAAAACATTAGATGAACAATTAAAACAATTTTGTTCAAAATGATGCATCCAGGTGTGGACCCTTGGTGCTTTCTATATCCTGATCAAAAAAACAATTTTCTTTTTACTCTCAGGTCCATAAAACATTTTCAAGAATTGATTATTTTTACATTGATAATTATTTTTTCCTGCTATATAGAATACTCAACGATAGTGATATCTGACCACGCTCCATTGTTACTGGACTTTTCGTTTATATTTTTACAAAAAACACGCCCTCCGTGGAGGTTGAATTGCACATTGCTGAACGATGAGGGATTCTGCAAAACAATCTCAAAAGTAATTGATGATTTTCTTGTTACTAACAAGTCTGATCTCATATCCCCATCTCTACTTTGGGAAACACTAAAGGTGGTAGTTCGAGGAGAGATTATATCTTATTCTGTGAGACTAAATAAACTGAAAAAACAAAAACAGGAACAGCTCATGCAAAGCATAACAGAATTGAACAGAAAGTTATCAGTACCTCCATCCCCTGAATTAGATAAGGAGAGACAAAACCTTCAAATGAACTGTCAACACAAGAAATTGAAAAATTACTTACGATTGCGTGGATTTCTTTATGAGCACGGTGAGAAGGCAGGACGTCACCTGTCACGCCAAATTAAAAGCAAATCAGTATCCCAGCAAATCAAACACATCAGAACCCCTTCAGGTGCACTTACAGTAATGCCATCTGTCATAAATGAAACCTTTAAAACATTTTACTCTGAACTATATACTTCACAATCCCCAAACGACAAAACAAACATGATGAGTTTCCTGGATAACCTGGAATTCCCATCTATATCTTCTGCTCAGAAGAGCGAAATGGATCAACCCTTAGAAATTCGTGAAATTGCAGATTCAATTAAACTAATGCAAAGTGGCAAGGCCCCTGGCCCAGATGGCTATCCTATAGAGTTCTTCAAAAAATTTGCTGATGAAAATAATCCCTCTCCTTTTAAACGTGTTCAATGACTCTATGGACCGGGGAGCCTTGCCTCAAACTCTCACCGAAGCGTCAATAACCTTATTACTAAAACCGGGTAAAGATGATTCTGATTGTAGTTCTTACCGTCCCATTTCTCTTTTAAATGCTGATTATAAGATTTTAGCTAAAGCACTGGCCTTACGACTTGAATCAATTATGCCAAGCATTATTTCACTCGACCAAACTGGGTTTATGAAAAACCAACACTCTTTCTCCAACATTCACCACCTCCTCAACGTTCTTTTTTCTCCAGCATCCGGGGGGACACCAGAAGTGGTGGTCTCCTTGGATGCGGAGAAAGCTTTCGATAGGGTGGGGTGGAGTTATCTGTTGGAGGTTTTAAAGAGGTTCTGCATTGGGTCTAAGTATGTATCTTGGATCGCTCTTTTATACTCTTCTCCTAAAGCGTCCGTAAGCACTAATGGTATGAAATCCCAATATTTCACACTTAGCAGAGGAACCCGCCAAGGGTGTCCTGTGAGCCTGTTGTTGTTTGCCGGGGCGATCAAACCTTTATCTATCTAATCTATTGCACTTAAATCGGACAGTTATAGTAAAGGAATCCACAGATGCGGTTTGGAACATACACTTTCCTTATATGCAGATGATTTATTATTGTTTATTTCTGATCCAGTAACTACCATCCCTAAGAAAATTGAATTGCTAAATAGCTTTGGAACATTTTCAGGTTAGAAATTGAACTTTTCAAAGAGTGAATGCTTTCCTGTAAATAACTTGGCCCTTGGGATCCCTGATGTGTATCTCCCATTTAAAATATCTAAAAACAACTTGAAGTACTTGGGTGTGCATATCTGCCGTAAGATATCAGATCTCTACAAGAGTAACTTTCCACCCCTAATCGATAAGCTTAAATCAGACCTGGAAAGGTGGAATAATTTGCATATAACTATAGCCGGCAGGATAAGTTGCATCAAAATGAACGTGCTTTCATGCTTTCTGTATCTTTTTCAATGTTTGCCGATCTTTTTACCCTTTTACCCTTTTTTTTGTGTTATAAACAAACTAATTTCATCTTTTATATGGAAAGGCAAGACCCCCAGCATAAGGAGAGAGTTTTTACAAAGGCATAGGTCCGTAGGTGGATTGTCACTCCCTAACTTAAGACTTTACTATTGGGCAGCCAACATACACAAAATGACTCTCTGGATCCAAGAACCTGAATTAAACTGGAGTAAACTGGAAGCTACATTATCTAGAGTAAATAACAGTACATCTTGCTACAGTCTTAATTTGATACAATTTAAGGTGGTCCATTGTATCTATTTTACCAATTCCAAACTCTCAAAAATGTATTCCAATATCGCAGATACATGCAATAGATGTCACATGACACCAGCAAACATGACACACATGTTTTGGTCTTGTCCTCGCCTGCAAGATTACTGGACAGCGATTTTTAAACATCTTGCAGAGGCACTAAATATTAAGTTGACACCATGTGCAGAATTGGCCATTTTTGGAGTACTATCAGACCCTTAAATAATTAGGAGTAAATGTAAGGATAGTATTGCCTTTGCATCTTTATTAGCACATAGAAGAATTTTGTTGGAATGGAAGTAACCATGTGCCCCCAAAGCTTCAATGTGGACCTGGAGAAAATTAAGCATAATCTGAGGCGGACACCTGGAAAATTTGATTTTGTTTGGGGCTGTATGATTAATTACATAGATAAATTAAAGACACTACAGGACAAATGATATGCTCACCTATGCCAATTAACATGTCACCATATCTCATTTCCCTCTCTGCCTCATTTAAATTTCTTGACAATGCTACCTCTCTGCATGTTGTTGTTTTCTGTGTACTTGTATATTTGTCTATCTGCTTACAGTAAGAAGGAAGGATGTATATTATTGCTTACTTTTACTAATCTGTAACAAGATTATGTAGGACCGGGGGTGGGGGGGTAGAATCACCTGAATATAAGAATTGTTTTAAGTTGTTAAGTTTGTTACCTTAGACTCTTCAGTGGAAGCGGGTCCTCTTAGAGCTTTCATTCTCTGCCTGAACCCCCAATGAACCCAACATGACATGCCAGGTTCAGCCTCAACTACTGCTGCAGGTTGGGCAGCAGCAGTTTTGATAAAATATTATATTGTTTTTTTAAAGATCTAATTCTGTTTGAGCCCGACCTACAGCAGTAGTTTTGGGCCTAAACTAAAAAAAACTAGGTAAAACTACTGCTAAGGCGTGATTTTTTTGGGCCCGATCAGAGCTGTAGGTACTCTTCTATGGAGTCCCCCATGTTTCTACAGTAGCCCAGAACAGACAAACCAAATACTGGCTTTAGATAGGGCCTTTTGCCTTTTTTGCAGCCACCGTAGTTTCCCCTACACTTGGAAGGCTGAGTTGCATTCAGTTCATTGCAATCAGCAACTTCACCACTAGATGCCACTACATCCTACACACTGGTCTTTTAAGAGGAAACAAAAGGGATAAACTGGATATAAATGTTATAAGCATTAACATGTTCAAAAGCAAGTTGGTGTTTTGAGGTTAAGCATTAACTTTATTTCACCGCTTGTACCAGTGTACCTCTATTCTAAGCAGAATAGGTCAGAGCAGGTAGATGATCTGTCAAATTTACATGAATTCTTCCAATTTGACCATTTATGTGAAATTTTGCAAAGACTAAACCATACTGCAAGAACATAATGTAAAATTTGGCAGAATTTTCATGGAGGGACATGCAGCAGAGCGAGGTTTAGGATATTTACCCTCACTGAAACCCTCAAAGCTGCTTCCATAGGCACACCCAGCAGGCATACTCACAGCAGACTGAAGCTCTGAATAACACAGATCCTATAGAGACCTGCCACAGTGTGTTACAGCTGTCGTCCACCGCTGTGGATGTGGAAGAGTGTCTAGCAGTTTTCTATTCACACCAGGCTCTGCCTCCTCCTCATCTCCTCCTGCCTCGCCTTGACTTCCTGTCAGACACAACACCTGACAGCACTGACAGGCACTGGAGAAGGAGAAACGTTTCAAAAGTCACTTGTATTTTCGTACTGTATGCTGTGGATCCATGCTGGAGTTTTTATAAACAGAAGTGTTAATTCAGTAAAAGGTAAGCCTCATTGAAGCTCTTATCTGACATTTTATAGCACCTTTCAAATTATTCTAATGGCACTGGGAGGCTGTACTTAGACACCTAGTTGCTTTTTGCAAATTGCTGTCATCAGCATGCTAACATGCTTTTAATGAGAATGTTAACATACTGATGTTTATAATGTTTACCAAGTTCAGTATCTTAGCTTAGAGTGTTAGCATGCTAACATTGGCCAATTAGCAGTAAAAACCAAGGCTGCAACTTTCCATGGCAGGCAATAAATCCAACACGGAAGTAACAAAATTGCAGTTCCTCTAACGGCCACTTGAATCTGGGGCTCCAGCAGTGGAGTCAATCTCCATAAGGCCCCATATTAAAATGCCCAACTTTACAGCAGAAATAAACATGTTCCACAGCCTGGTACAAAAAACATGTATGTCTCTATAGCTAATTTCCCCATTCATGACAACTGTATCTGATGCCTACCAATGTGTAGTCACAATTGTTCAAATGTTTTGTGTATTAGCCAGTGAAAAAGGTCAAATATTGATGAATTGTTAAAAGGTATTTGAGTAGTAATTTTGAAGGTGCAATTTCCCAGTTGTGCCACAAGAGTGAGTGTCCACCTTGGTGAGCGCTAGTAGGGCTGCGTGAGGCTCCAGCTACAGCCTGCCGAGCGGTCACAAGTAACATTTCCTGTCTCTGTTTTTCCTGTACAAAACAGGTTAGGAGTGTGTCATATCTTGCCACAATGCATTTATAAGGACTTTTAAAACCTTCATTATGTTGTTTTGAAAACGTTTGATATGTAAAACAGTAGTTTGCTTAGTTAAGAAATTGAGTTTTCCTGCAGTGGAGTCTTGCTAGCCCCCCTTGAAAAAAATATAAACAACATGGCCTTACTGTTGATGCTTATTTTATTTATGGTCCCTGCTCCTTGACATACCCTCTCTTGTATTTGTTTTGCCAAAGGTTTCTGAAGTACAGTTATGTAAAGTTGTTGTACATTTTTATAACTCACCTATTTCAATTATATTTAGGCTTAAAGTTAAGCATAATTAAGGGCGTGACCACTTTGAATGACAGGCCGGTGCCGTCACAGGGGGTTGGTTTCAGCAACCAGGCTTTTTTTGGCCAACCTCAGCTCCACCCACACTTCATCTTTTTGCACATTTTTGGAATAGTTCAGAAACCTATGAGTGAGGTCACAGAGACTTTCAATTATACAGTATGATAAAAACAAAGTACAACTGAGGTTGATGGGATTTCATTAGTTTTGCAGGCATTTGGTCACAAACCATAGTAATGGACACATTAAAATGTTGACCTAATGATTGGCACTAGATAAAAAGTCAGAGGATCACCAACATTATATGGAATCAGAGAGTCAGACCAAGACTGTGTGTACAAAATGTTGTGCCAATACATCTAGTAGGTGTTGAAGTAGTTTAGTCTGAACCAAAGTGGACTGACCAACCAACCAATATTGCAAACCCTAGAGCCACACTGCTAACATAGCTAAAAAGGATAAAGAATGAAGATTGCTTGTTGGAACAACCAACATGCTCAGGGTTCTGCCAGAAATAGGAAAACAACATACAGGGAAATAAAAATAAAAAGAACAAAACCAGATTTCCAGAATAATAAAGGATCAACAAAATAAAAACCGCCACTTTTAGCCACTGTTTGGCTTTCCCCAGCCTCAGCACTGCCCTGGTTTCAGCAGCAATATGAAAGAAACTCCGTAACAATGTCAGCTCCATTTCATCTATTGTTGTCTGCCCTACAACTTCAGTCAAAAGTAAAAACCTGTTAGAAACCTTTCACAGTTCTTAGGATTGATTCTGTTGGCTGCTATTTTCAGTCTATAATTACTAATGCCTATACTATTCCTTTTTCCCTATTCAGTTGCCAGATGGTCTAGTGTGCATTCAGCCTTTGTTTTTCTGACCTACTGCCTATTATTTAGATTGATGATTCTGCCTGTACCCTTTTAACTTAAGTAAACTAGAAATATCTTTATCAGTTTACTGTATTCAGTTTCATCCAAGATTATAGTTAGTTAGCATAACCTGAGTTAAGTTCTGTTTAGTTGACTTCTTTTATGGGCACCGAACATTGTTTGTATTTTGACAATTGTTATACTTGTTATGGTAAATGGTAAATGGACCTGTACATGTAAGCCGCCTTTCTCAGTTCTTCCGACCACCAAAGGCGCTTTTACACTACGTGCCACATTCACCCTTTCACCACACATTCACACAAGCGATGGCAAAGTCCATCGGAACAGAAACTAACTCATTCATACACATTCAAAATCCTGTTTCCAAAAGTCCATCTATGAGTCCTCATGCCTGCCGACTCGATCCCTCACGTGACCATTTTGTGCATATAATTTCACAATAAAGGATTGCAAATAAATATTTTGTTGCTGATTTAGTCTACACTAAGCTTTCAAAAATATGTTTTCATCCAGAAATAGTCCTTGGTTTAAATTCCACACATCACCATTGTGACAAAGTAGACTCATCTCTGTCACAAATGCAGAAGGCTCTGTCCATCTATTGAATTAAATATACTGTTAAATAGTTTTGGCACTCTTGCAGTGCAGCGC
>NW_023339674.1:26720561-26720744 GCF_004916995.1 Morone saxatilis
GTGTGTGAAAAGGGGAATGTGACAAGTGTAGAAAAGCGCTCTTCTGGTTGGTAGACCAGTATAAATAGTCAATTTACCAACCATTCAATTTACTCTCAGTGCTACAACCCACAGCCAGGTAATGGCTCTTAAAATGTGCTCGTTTTATCTTATAAGGAATTCGATCTAGACCTGCTGTATTTG
>NW_023339674.1:26720758-26722708 GCF_004916995.1 Morone saxatilis
GTCCTGAGAAAACTTCTGTTATGATTTTGCGCTATGCAAATAAAATTGAATTGAATTGAAAATTTTTAAAAATGACTGATGGGAAAGTTGCTTGATGGGCTGCTGGTGTAAAACACTATAGTTGAATTGTTTGAGCATGTGAAATTACACTTGATATACACACAGTCTAAACACAGCTTCATTTTGTATGTGAGGATGCTTGTCAAACTGTTTAGTTTTAATGTGAAAAACTCTAACACAAATCCACATTCTGATTCATCTTCTGTGGGAGGGCATTCATCACAATTTACAAAATGTAATTGTGTCTGTGCTACCTAACTCTTCAGTGCAAAACTCCACATTAAAGCTTGCTGACAGGTGATGTAGCTGCACAGTTGTTCAGATAACATGTCGGGCAATAACATCTCATTTCACAAAATACATGTTGCCTGTTTTTCATCCAATTTATTACAACTTGGGTCTTATATTTGTAGTTTTATCCATTAGTTCGATCAGTGATCTATCTAATAACATTATATTCACCAAAGTAATTGCAATCTGAGAACATACCGACATCACTAGTAAGTAAGTAAGTAAAATGTTATTTATAAACTAAGGGTGTGCATCTCTGCCATCTAAGACGATGAGGGACGATGCATCTTAATATGGAACAATGCAGTTCGATCTGATACAGTTCTTAACATTTGTTTAATGTAGACATTTATTTTACATTCTAAAGTAAAATAAGACTAATCTAAAAAAGTGACATTGCTTACTTTCAAAAACATATATTTTTTAAAATAACAGGGAATCTCAAGTATTTTCTTCTTCATGTGAAGAAAATGGAAGACAAATGTCTCATTTCAGAATTTATTAGTTTCAACAGACACAGACAGAAAAGGATAAAAATGCTAAAACCGTTTGAAGACTCATACCTGTAAATCTCTACACCCTACTATATACTGTACTTCCAGAAAAACTTTTCAGAAAAAAGACAATTAAAGCATTCGAATAAATAATTAAAACAAACAAGTCATAACTGTTTAAGAAATAAGAACAACAGGATGGAAAAGCTCAAATGTAAACCACAAGTCCGAACTTTGAGAACTTTGTTCTGATGACCTGAGAGGTCTGAAATAACTTGGCCAAATTATGCATTGCCTTATAAAAATCAATCTTAGTTTAACAGGAAGCCAGTGTGACAAAGCCAGCAGTGGGGTAATATGGGAATACTGTGGAGTCTTTGTTAGTAATCATGCAGCAGAATTTTGTAGACATGCTCTGGCTTCTTGGATTATACTAGACGCAAGGAGATGAAAAAGCTGTTGGAAAGATATTAGCGGGTCTAAATAACACAACTAAATAAATTAAAGGGTTTCTGGAAATCAACTTTGAGTTATAATTCAGAGAGCCTCAAAGCTGTTGAAAAATGTCGAAGGTCTGATTTGGTGCAAAGAGCAGAACAGATTAGTTGTGATTTAACTGCAGGAAATCAAAAGACATCCAGACACTAATCTCATTAAGACTCATTTTGTAAAATGGCCAGATTGGAAAGTTTGCCAGGACAACAACTGAACATTATCAGCAATGGAAGTAATGATAATAATCCCTAACTTCTTATAAAATCACAGTTACACAATTGTGGCAAGTGAAAGTTGGAACAGGAATTATAAATGTTGCTGTTGGCCTTCACTTTCTCTCCAATAAATCTGTCTGATCTAACTGCTAGTGTTTCTTGCCAACCTGGTCTCTTAGAGAATACTTTTATATACAATTTATTTGCAACAGAAAATACATTTTGAAAGAAACATAATACCTTAGTCACGAAGATACATAACATAATGAGGAACAATTGTTAAAGTCTTGTGATGTTCTGTATTTTTTGTGTGATTAACAAATCCCATTTTCAGACCCAAATCAACAATGGATGTAAATACAAGTACTGTGTGTGTATCAAAGCCTGATAGATCT
>NW_023339674.1:26722763-26722913 GCF_004916995.1 Morone saxatilis
GCTGAAAATAGTTCCCAACAAATCAACCAACTTTAAGGAGTTTATTATGTTGGGAAAACAGAAACCCTACAGCCACAAGGTTATCTACTGTAACCTGATGTCCATCAATTCAATTCAAACATTTATCACAACTAAGGTCTTAAGGACATA
>NW_023339674.1:26723013-26728539 GCF_004916995.1 Morone saxatilis
CACTACATTCCACATTCACCCTTTTACACACATTCACTCAGTGATGGACAGCATCGGGAGCAATTTGGGGTTCAGTATTTTGCTCAAGGACACTTCGACACTAACTAAACTAAACTAACTTACCTTAAATGTGGCCCCTCGTCTTCAAGATAAAACTAAAAATCAGGTAATATAGATCAACCGAGAATGCAAAGCAAAGCCATGTATAGTCCCACTGGATATTGTGCTGTAATCATCATCATCATCACCATCATTAGTTATTTCTACTAGTATAGTTGTTTCTATTGTTGTTGTTATGCCACTTTATCTCTGTCTCTGTCCTTCTCTCTTTCTCTCTCAGGGGCTCCTGGGGCCCCAGGGCAGGCTAGAGTTGTGTCCGGCAGGTAAGCTAGCCTTGTATAAACATATTTTTAAGAGACAGGGATGATCCTATCTAAACTGTAAAAACTAAACTGAGACCAAAGTTAAATAAACCTGAATTATCCTTTATGATACAATTAGTTGATGTACAAAATGGAAAAAAAGGAGAGAAAGAGAAATGAGCTGCACCACTTTTGGATGGCAGTGTTGAAAGTCATGTGCCTCACTGCCAAAGATATCACGGTGCCTGACAGTCATATAGCCCACTCCTGAATTATTCTTTGTGGCTCTGTATGTTATGGAGTGGAATGTTAAGTCCTACCAGCAGCTGGATAGAGAAGCAGCTGACCTCAGTTGATATTTAAAATAAGTATATTTTGAACTACTCTTTGTCTTTAGCAGTGCTAGGCTGCATGCTGACATTTATGAAAAGATAAGCTAACATAACTTTATCAAGTGCTGTGGATGTGAATGAAACGTAAGTTCCAGGATTGATGTCAACAATCCACCATCTAAATCTTCCTCTGTTCTCACTATGGCATCTGTTGTTTTAGCGATAAACCCAGACAACAATAAGTATTTTAGTGAAAAGATGAGTGCTAGGTGGGCAAAAATGAGCTGTTCGGAGTTTGAGAGCACGCAGAATATTTAGCCTGAGACAACAAGAAACGAAAGAAAAATTATTCACTGTTGCAATGTTTTTTTAATTGCTCTCCAATGAGGAACAATAAAAATGCCAATTCACAGTTGACGGGCATGGTTTACCATCCCATGACATTTAATAATAAAAATAATAAACACACCAGTGCACAATGTGTGTTGACTGCCTTCAAGTCTATCCAAACGTAATATAGTAAAGTAGTGTAACTATCTTTAAATAATGACTAAGTGTCTCAAAAAAGTTTTTTAAAATAATGCGAAAGTTTCTAAATATTTTGACTTCATATCTCAAAAATAATGACTTGGTGATACTAAGATACTACGAATTATATATATATTAGAAAGTATATATTTTAAGAAAGTTTCTCATTATTACAAAATAATTTCTCCATTGGGGATTAATAAAGTATACCTTCTTCTGCTTCTTCATTATAATGACTTACAGAATCTATTTTTTTCCATCACATTGGCAGAAATGGACTTCCATAGAATTGTTTCTATTAGATAGAAATTATATAAAATGAGAAGTGCTTTAATATTTGCATATTATTTATTTCAGGAACCTAATGCAGGAAAATCTAAATGTACAAAGGAAGTGACACCAGTGGCACCAAAAATTACGATACGTTATGAGTTCCCCCAAAGTTTTAAAATGAAATGAAATGAAATCATCGTCTCTTGCAGGGGCCCTAACCTCTAAACCTAAACTTCCTATTTCAAACCCTGTCCGTCGACTATTTATTATATGGTCTATGGAGTGGACTAGTAAATTATGCCTTTTCCACTAACATTGTTGGATGTGAGAAGGACACCTGTAACCGCGGTAACTGTACACAACAAAAATGGTGACAGCTGTAGCTGTAGCAGACACAGCAGTGTAATGGTTAGCACTGTCACATCACAGGAAGAACGGCCCTGGGTTTGATTCCCAGCTCAGGAGTTTGCATGTTCTCCCTATTTTGTGTGGGTTTCCTCCTGGTGCTCCAGTTTCCCCCACCATCACGTCATGTATGTTAAGCTAATTCTCCAGTCAGTACACTTGACAAAGGCACTAGTTCAGATCTGGAGTTGGTCCAGAGGCTCTGCACGGTGGCTGCCCTAGTACTTAGCATGGGTCAAATGCAGAGAATAAATTTCCCTGTGGGGATCAATAGAGTATAACTCAAAATGCTTAGAAGACATAATTTAAAACTGCATGACAAAAGTGAAACTAAAATTTAACAAATGATAACTAGACTAAAACATCGAGTTTTAAATTTCTCCAAATGACTAATCCTAAATCACAATCAGTTGCCAAAATGAACACTGGTCATCACAATATTCCCTTTGTTCTATGTGATTGTAAACGTGAACACTAACAAGAGCCCTGAGATTATGTGTAGATGTAGGTTTATATCTTTAGCTCCTCTTGGATCTGGTCCATGGAGTTACAGAGGGGCCAAGAAGTCTATTTTTTAGCAGGGATTAAGCTTCAGCATCTCAACGTGAGTGACTCTCACCTTCTAAAGCACAGCTTCACTCAGCTGTTTTAGTCTTAACTGTGAATTATTCAGCTCAGGTATAAATAGTGAAGCACTTTCCCAGTGAGCAGTCTGTAGGGTTAAACTGGTTCTCAGTGTTAGCCTCTGAAGGCGAGGTGCAAGTTTTAGCTCAGCTAACACAGACGAGAGTGGAGTGCCATGCAGCTCCCTCTAAGAGTTGTCAACATGGCTTTGTTGAATGATTCATGCTCTCCACTGTCTGCTCTCGTGTAGCAAACTGAATGGACGATGTCTTAGTACAACACCGTACCTCAAACCATGATTATTGGCTGAAGTCCTCAGGTCTATGCTCTACCTCACGCACCACTTTTAATAATTCATGTAAAGCTTTGATATTGTTAAAGGACTTAAAGGTAGCCTGTCACGTTTGTTCATGGAGTGAAAGGCTCTCCTAGTTCAAGACAGATTAAAATCTGATTGGCTGCTGAGTGACTGTCTTTACTTCAATGTTGCAGTCAATTCACCATCTCCTAGTTTGAGAGATGCTCCTTTGTGAGACTCTACCCAGAATCTCTTTTGAATCAATGGACTGTACTTATATAGCGCCTTTCTAGTCTACCGCTCATCAGAGTGGAAACTAAGCATTCACACATAATTTGGAGTTCAGTATCTTGCTCAAGGACACTTTGACATGCAGCGAGAGGAGATGGGACACCCAACCTTCTGATTAGTGGACAACCTGCTCTGCCTCTGAGCAACAGCTGCCCTATCACAGTGATTGTCTGTGAATAGCTTGTAGTTCCATCCACCCTTCAATTGTCCAATACTTTGACCCACAAAACCAACGACATTCCCATCAGCTTCAGCTGTACTTTGTGTTCAATGCCAGTTAACTAATGTTAGCATGCTAACACGCTAAGCTAAAATGAACATGTTCTCACTCCCAACTTAATAATGCCGCTTGGTAACAAGAATAAATATGCAACGTCTGGTTAGACCAAAAGATCATACCTGACGTAACTTTAAAGGGCCAGTGTGTAGTGTTAAGCGGCATCTAGCCAACTCTCTGAAGTTCCAGATTGCAACTAACTGAACACCGCTCGCATCTGTATTTGACAACTTGAATGAGAACTGGCTGTGAAAGGGTGTAGGAGAAACTACAGTGGCTGCGAAAAACTAGAACCAGTGTTTTGTTTGTCTGTTCTGGGCTACTGTAGAAACATGGCAGACTCCATGGAAGGTGACCAGAGTCCTGTAGATAAAAACAGCTCATTCTAAGTACAAAAACACAGTAATTCATATTTTAAGGTGATTATACATTTTTCACTACTTTATTTATTCCATTTAGTGTAGCACAGCTCTTCCAGTGAGCCAGCATGCACAGTAGCAGCACCCTCATTCTGTTTGACCTGAATTGAACCTTGATTAGTATCATTGATCACACCTGTGTTTACCCTGTTATGTGGAAGAGCAGGAGGTGGGCACTTTGATGGAAGTTGTTCACAATGTTTCCAGATTTGTAGCTAGTCAGCATGAGATATAATATAGTTTGATTGGTCTGAAAACTCACAATAACAGAACAGCAGCTGAACATCACCAACACACCGTTATGTCATTATGTAATTTTATTGTTGTAAAGAGTGAACGTCATTCTTTTATGACCAAGCACATTGGTGATCAACAACTGGATTTCATTTTTGTATTTTTATTTTATCAGTACGTAAAACATGCACACACACCCAGTCTGTCTCTCGAGATCCAGGACTGACTGGAAGTGCTGCAGACTGTATAACTGTTATTCGAGTGAAATAATGGAACAATAAAGGTAAGTAATGGTGAAGCAGTTGTCATCATTCTTATCCTTTTTAGACAGAATGTTAAAACGGAGAGTGACGGCAGGCTCTGAAAATAACAAGAACATATCCTTTACATAATAGAATTAGGAAATATATAATGCAATTGTATAACCTGAGCGCTGAGATCCCAAATGAGGCCCGTTAATGCTGAAATATTGATGGATCTTTAAAGGTAATGGAGTAATTCTTCCTTTGAACAATCCATTTAGAGAAAAAGACTGGGAGAGAGTGGGTGAGAAACATAGGGAAGAGAGAGCGACAGAAAGAATTAAGGTGGATGGAAGTACCTGTCATTTCTGAAAAATGTGAAGAGACAGAGAGACTAAGGAGGATGAGATTGTCACTTAGCATTAAAATGTAATTATTAGAGTACTTTTATAATTGTAGATAGAGTATGATTCTAAAATGTAAAAAATACAGCTTATCTTTTATATCCGTATGAGTAGTAGTAAAATACAAAAATGTAAACATACATATACAAAGTATAGTCACTCACCTCTGAAGCACACATAAAAAACAGTCTTGCCATCTTTTAGCCATTTTCTACTTAGAATCGCCGCTGGACAAAGTTATTTATGACCAATTAAATTTTGGTATGCACATTAAAAACATATATGTATTTAAATATTTAATTAAAAAATTAGGTCTATAATCAGTCAGTGGAGGGAGTAGGTAACTCTTATGAAAATAACTTATATTAATATATATATTATAATTAGGGCCAGAGCACTGACAAGTGCAAGGACCTATTGTAATTGTTAGAATTCTCCGTGTATCATGCTCAGACAAGCAAAAAAGCCTCTTGGAGCTATACTCCAAATCCAACAGGAAGTTGGCCATTTTGGATTTTGTGGTAATTTCTGGCGATTTGCACATGTTGTATTTGAACGAAGTCCTCCTAGGGAATTGGCGTCCCGTGGTGTCCAATTTCGAACCTTCACCATGGAAACAGGAGTTGTCATAACTTCTGCGTAAATGATCCGATTGCAACGAAACTTCACATGTTTGATAAGAGTCCCGCCCTGAACACATCTATGTGATAATATTCAGTAATAGTGAGAGCGCCACCTAGTGGCAACAGGAAGTATCACGTTTTATACTTTCATGTTCTACTCCTAGCAGGATGATCAGATCCAGCTGAGGCCTGTGTCTGTGGCGTGGCGGGAAAT
>NW_023339674.1:26728689-26728844 GCF_004916995.1 Morone saxatilis
GGCAACAGGAAGTAAGCGCTGCAGGTAAGAGGTTTAAAGACATGTTTCAGTGGATATCAAAATAAATAGAGGTTTAATACCAGCTTCTACACACAATGTGCTGTATTGTGCATACCAAGATCATTCTAAGGGGTAACACTTTATAATGAGTACAC
>NW_023339674.1:26728944-26731247 GCF_004916995.1 Morone saxatilis
GGCAGAGGAGTGTGTTCAGTGGCCCCTAGCCTAAAAGGTTCTGGTCTCTATTTTCTGGTGTCTTTAGTCCTCTATGACAGTAAACTCAAAATAAAACATTTGATCACGTTGGAAACACTACATTTGTCACCATTTTTTGACCAAACAACTAATCAATTAGTTGAAAATGGTCTGCAGATTAATAGATAATAAAAATAATTGTTAGTTGCAGCCATGATGCAAATGAGGGTAACAGTTTCCTGGAAACTCTGTACTGATTGATTAACGTCTGTGGAACAGGGGCGTGTCCAGAGAGGCGGCCTGGGGTGGCACTGCCACCCAAATATACTTGTCTCTTCCACTCGTCTCTTCAAGAGAGAGAAATATTTCTGCAGAATGGCGATAAACAGTACTGGAATTGTATAAATTGGGAAAGAAGCAAAACAGCAAAAGTCTGGACACGCCCCTGCTGTGGATGAGAATATCTTTCTGGGATCCCTCTTTTTCTATGTACCTGGCCTCCAGAATTACAGATACAGACAATAAGTGCTGCTTGGCACTACGTCACGTCATTTGTTGGAGAAAGCGCAGTTTGAGTATTTACAGTGTTTGCCAATTAGCAAGTTACTTGCAAGTGTTGACATACATGGATCCTCTCCATCATACATCACTACAATCAATTTTACTCCAAACAGAATAGAGCATAGTGGTGGAGCTGTTTGTAATAGTGAGAATAATACATTACAGCATTAATCAGTGCGTAGAGCTTTCTTTAGGCAGTGGGAGTTACAGTTGTACAGATCGGTGTGAAGCAGCACGCACTGACACAGTACAACTGCACTGTCCACAGAGGAAAATTGCAAAGGTTGTCACAATGGAGTTTCTTTAAGGAGAAACATTTTTTGCCTCTCATTCACCTTGTTTCTGCCTCAGCTTCTCCCACTTCCACTGTGATTAAAGCATCCACAACCTCCCAGCAATTCAGCACAATTTCTTCCCCAAAAAACTCCAAACCCAAATACTTCCATTTACAAAACCTACTATATAAACACATACACATCCACAGACACAAAACACAAAACATATATAATCTACATATAAATGTGCACACACACATAAATCCCCCATACATTCTCACACACACAAATCCACACAAAATGCACCCATCTGAATGTGGAGAAAAACAAGTCCGATAAATCCGTGCTTGCTCACGCACGCACACACACGCCCACACACCTGCTCAGGGGAGATAAGTGTTGAAGCTGTGAACAGAGCCAGAGTCTTCTGAGCCTGTAAAGTGGAAAGCTGCAGCGCTGCTTCCCTTACAGCCTGACTGCTCGCAGCCACACTACTGTGAGCTCCATCCACCCGTCCATTCATGCAGCTCCACTTTGGCCCCACATTTTGCCCACAAATTGCAAAACAGCAGAATAATAATAAAAAATAATCGCCAGGGTGAGAAAAACGTAAATATTGGCTCAAAAATTGAAATAAAACTTTCTGTCAAATAAAAGAATATGGGTTAAAGTTACCAGTGGAATTCGGGAAGAAAAATATTTTACGTTTTAAAGCTTTTTGCCATATTTGCTGAAACGTTCACTATATCCTGACAGTAGTACATAACACGTTTTTTTTAAATGACCATCCGGACCTGGAGCTTTACCAGACTGTAGCCCTTTAATAGCGTTGAGTACCTCCTTTTTAGATATAGGAGCTTCAAGAGATATTTTCTGGTCATCCGAGTAATCATCAAGGTTAAGAGAGGAGAAAAAAGTGTTGTATCAGTTTGTAGTCCAGATTTGTACAAATTTTCATAGAAAGTTCTAAACGCTTCATTAATGGCTACGGTATCAAAAGTCTGTTTACCCAGACTGTCTATAATTGAAGAGATAATTTGGGAGTCTGCTTTTTTCTTCCTCAGATATGATAGGTATCTTCCCGCTTTATATCCATGTTCGTAAGTTTTTTGTTTAGCAAGTCTGATTTTACCCTAGTATAGATTTGAAAAAACAAGTATATTCTTTCTCAGCCGTGTGTTGGGCTCTCCACACATCTATATAGTCTAGGTCTTCACAAAGTGCTGAAACAATCTTGGCTTGAGGTGAAAGTGATAATTTTCCAGGTGGGGATTTGTCCATAATAGGATTTAAATGGCAATTAAAATCTCCTCCAATAAACGTGTTTCTGATATTAAGATCTATCACTTTAGAAAAAGAAGAAGTAAGCAGGTCACTTGGTAAATGGTAATGGATGGTAAATGGACCTGTACTTGTATAGCGCCTTTCTAGTCTTCCGACCACTCAAAGTGCTTTTTGATTTGATAC
>NW_023339674.1:26731272-26744763 GCF_004916995.1 Morone saxatilis
GGAAGGCTACAAACCAGATTGGGCAACATAACTGAACACGGCTCGCATCTGTTACATTGTGACACAATTGCACAAGAACTTAGGCTGTTCGATTAAGGGAGATAGTATGGAGACTAACTACCGTGTCACAGGACACATACCCACAATAGAGATCTCCAGGTGACTATTAGGATTAGTCCTGTTCCTGGAGCTACTGTTAACGAAAGACATGGCCAGATCCATGGGAAGTCAAAAACAACCTTCACTATATTAACTCTACGTGCACACAGCCAGTGTTGTACACGATACATATACAGCTCATTATCTAAACGATGGCAATACCAATGTACAATAAACAATAACAGAACTATATTACAATAAAATGGTTTTTTCATATTGGATACACTTTTAACAGTGTACATGATGTATCAGAGCATAAATATTTTTATTCACTATACTATTTATTATTTCCATATCCAAGTGTCGCATACTTTTAGGCTTCATCCCAGTTTTGACAGTCTTTCCGCCAAAGTTACCGCACCCCTCTGCAAAAATTATACAATGATATTGAAAAACATGACAATTTGACCCCTTTCCACTTTTATCTGCCCCGCGCCTCACCACTCCACCTGTGTTTATCCTTTGTTTAATAAGGGTTTGTGCTCGGGGGGAGAAGAGCGGTAGGGTGGTGCATACTTTGATAGGAAAGTTGTCACAATGTTCAGAGTATTTTGCTTTGTAAGTCAGTCATGTGAGATATTATTTATTATGGGTGACAAGTGTTGATCTCTGAATAGCCGGGACAATGAAGTCCACAGACACACCGCACTGAATATCACCAGCACTACTCGTTATGTTCTAGTTACTATGTAGTTATTCTTCTTTTGGATCCGCATTAAAGAGTGTATCTGTTCATTTCTCTTTGTGACCGCCCGCAAACACTTGGTTAAGAAAGATACGAACAACTTAGGATTTCATATTATGGTGGTGAGGTTTATTCCCTTCACTCAGTGCCTACTATATTTCATAAAAGCAGTGGCGGGGGACAGCTACAAGGAACTTTAGGCGCCCCTTGTATCCCCTACACCACTGCCGAGTATTTTATTGGTTTTTATGGCCGGTTATAAAAGCTTAGTTATTGGAGCCCCAATGGGGTATCATGGGTATCAAAAAACAACATAGTACATACAATGACATATTCTGTCTCTCGAGAATCCTTCAGTACTAGCTGGAGTGCTGCCAGACTGTAATATAGTACTGTTTTTACGATGAGAAATACAATTGAGAACAATACAAAGAGTAAAGTAATGGAGATAGACTAGGCCTGATGCCATATTCCTTAATTCTGCCCTATCTATGTCAGCGAGACGTAGCATAAGGAGGTACCACTGAGAGAAGTGGGGCTAACAGGCGCTTTGTAAAAGTCATCTCAAGCATAGACAGAGCAACTCCTAGATGTCTACAGTATCAGTAATAGACTCGCACGCGATGATACACATATTGTGACCAATACCATAAGCAGGCAACCTCTGCTGGACTATGCTAGAGTATAGTGTATAATCAACCTGGAGACGCAGTAGCACAAAACTTCGCACAATGTAGTCCTATAAACCGAGACTAGCCGCCTGCATCCAGGCTTAGGGTGTTCCAAGCAGTTGAGCCCAGATCTCTTCATTATGAACAGAAATACCAGTAGTAAGTCAGTCTAGGACTAGCGCAGGGTAAGGATAGATAGTGGAGTGAGACGAAAGTCCAAGGATAGGTCGAGAGCCAGCAGAGTCAGAAAAAGAAGAAGTCTATATTATAGGCGGAAATGCAGAAGTTAGCCGGTCAATCCTTGCTCGAAATGTCACAGAGATGATCTCGAAGAACGAGCCCTTAGGGTATGATTTGAGCTGTATATTGATTAGTCATTTCTTGATTGCAGACATATTAAATCAGTGTGTTGCAAGGAATGTAGATCTCAATATGTACTTATTTTTTCTATATCAGCCATGTTGGATGAAGGAGTTTACCAAGGCTATACTAAAAATTTGTTTCATCCTAGAATATTAGTCAGGCTGTTACATTAATTTTCTATTATTATTCCGGTAGGGTTATGATGGTAGCAAAATTATTTACAATAATATAAGTTTATTTAAACATTCATTTATTTCTCCCATAGGGATTATTAGAAGCAAGGGCATCCCACGCTTCATCGCTTCAAAGGGAATGTCACACAGGAATTATAGGAATACCAGCTGCATACTCATCTTTCTATATTTTAATCCTCATTAATCTTTACTGTTTTAAAGACATAGTCCTGCCACTGGGAACATAAACAGTTGTTTGGACCTAGTTATTGAACCAATTAAATTTTGTTTGGGATGGCACCCACATCTTCATGTGAGTTAACCATTTAAGTTCGATTGTTCTATAATAATATAACATTATTTGCGTTACCATTTTAAAAAATTGAGGCGAATCTATAGACTCCGCAGGACAGAGAGGAGGGAGTAGGTAAAACTCGTGTCTAGAAAAATTATACTTCTTTATTATTTATGGCGCAATATCATATATTATAACATTAGGGGCCAGAGCCTGACAATGTCAAGGACCTATTGTATGTTAGAATGTCTCCGTGTATCATGGCTCAGAACAAAAAGCTCTTGGAGCTATACTCCAAAATCCACAGAAGTTGGCAGTTTTGGATTTTGTGTAATTTCTGGCGGATTTTTGGCGTTGGTACTTTAAAACAAACATCTCCTTGAGAATTTACAAGCTCGACTTTCCAATTTGGCGTTATGATGCCAAACAACATCATCACGATTTAAAAGCATGCTATTGTGACTGGCGATTCAAACGGCGGTGCCCATGGCGTGGCGTCCAATTTCAACGAGCTCACCATGAAAAAGGAAGTTTTCCAGGTAAGCTTCAGCATACATGTTACCTATCTCAACGAAACTTCACCACGCTCTGATAAAGGAACTGTTGGCCATAACGACGTGCGAGCATCACCTTGTTGTTGTAAAATTTTCGGACTCGCATTTTTTGCGGGGGGCTGAACAGGCTCACCAACTTATATCTTAAAAGGGGAATGTGTTGACATAGCGGCTGTTGCAATGAAACACCATTTAAATGACAGGCGAAACATCTAAAATCATCAAAACAGGGAAACGGTTTTGGACATTGTAGTTATTCATCTTTTACTTCAAGGGAGTAGAGTGTGTGGCCATTCTTCATCCGGAGGGGAATGTATCATTCAAAACTTTCTAGACCTCTACCAGAGAGCAGCAGAGGTGCTACGTGGATTGTTGAGAGGCACATTCTTCATGGGGGAAGGAAAATTGCTATAATGAATATTGTACAAACCCACCGTGGGAACCCAAAGTAAGTGGTGGCTACTTTTTTTGTGCGCGAGTGTGTGAATGTGTAATGAATGCATTAGTTTCCGTTCGATGGGCTTTGCCATCGCTGTGTGAACGTGTATAAAGGGCTTGCTCGGAAAGCTTCCTGTTTCAGGGACATGGTGGTGGAATTGGGGGAGGTGATGGACATGGTGGGGGTGTGAAGTGGGCCGTCGCTGGTTGTGGGAGCTGCAGGACGCTCCAGTCAGTACATTCAAAGCAGTCCCTCAGAGCCTCCGCTGCCTCAGGAGACCATTTCCTGAAGGAGCGTTTGGTCGTGGACTGTCTCTGGATCTGTTTGTACTGTGGCGTGAGCAGGACCAGGTTATGATCAGACTTTCCCAGTGGGGGCAGAGGAGTGGCAGTGTAAGCTTCCCTCATATTTTGTCATATTTTGAAGCGGTGTGCCACTGATGAAGTGGCAGTATTTGACAACTTGGGAGTGAAAATATGATGACAAGAGAAAAACCTTTCCTTTAAGGTGACATGTGTAAAATGTTAGAGCACCCAAAAAGCAAACACAGTTCTTGGCCACCCCAGCTGCCACCCCACTTTAGTGTCAAATTAAAATAAGATTTAAGAAATGGAAATTGATTTAATGATCTGTTATGGCCACATTTTTGACCCAGTGATAGTCTTAAGTTTCATTAAAAGACATTTATTTGGAAAAATAATTCACATTTCTATTCAATGCTGTACTAATGTGCCACAATAATGTTTTTGAGTTCACAAATCTTAATTTGGGGCTTTTCCAAACAATTTCTTTCACCCCTTAAAGTCTCCATGACACCCTTTGGCCACCCCATAATTATTTCTCTAGATCAGTTTCTGCTAATCTTGCAGCAAGGAAGACTATGGTCATATTTAAAAAACAAAAAAGCTGCCTTTCTGGACTGAATAGACACTCCGGGCTTTAGCGTGAAAGTTGAACAATCTACATGCATCTACACCACCCTGACCTCCACACTATGCAGTATTTTTTGCCTCTACATAAAAAGGACACTACTTCCCACTTTGCCACTGACTGTCAGTATTGTACGTAACCCGTAAGCTGCAAAGTCCTCCAGTATGAGCATAATTCATAGAGATAATGTGCTAGTTATTGCTATGAACCACGACATGCTGGTTGCTGTCTCATATATAGCAATGTCTTCCTCCATTATATCATTATAATGGTTCTCTAGAGGAAAAGCCTGGTGATCAGTGGAGTCGGCCCCTAAAAGCAGCACGATGAGGGCAAGAAATGTAACATTTGTAGCATGCATTTTGTAGAATGTATTTTCACGTATTGGCATGAAGGTTATCAGAAATATTGTGTGGGTGTGTGTGTGTTCTGGGTACCAGCATGTGTGGGGTTTTTTGGTGTAGTAAATGTATTTTTCACTGTGTGTGTGTGTGTGTGTGTGTGTGTGTGTGTGTGTGAGAGCTGTTCACGGGCTGTTTCTTTTAAGAGACGTGTTTTATTGAAGGATATCAAAACTCAAAAGTCTCCCTCGTTCTCTCTCTCCCAAGCCCACTACATCGCCATGGCAACCGAACCAATCAGCTCCACTGAATATGTGAGATAAGTCTGACTTGAAAGACTAAGAAAATCCCTCCTTACCTCTCCTCCCTCCCTCCAACTCTCATCCATCCCTCAGCCTCTCATCTCCTTTCCTCCCTTCCCTCTCTCCGTGCAATTTCTTTTCTTTATCTCCCCCCTTCCTCTGTCACTACCGTGCTGTTCTCTCTCTGTCTCTTCCCTCCTATCTCATTCCCCCTATTTCTCCTCGTCTGCTTTGCTTCACTCCCTGGGAGTTTCTCTCCCTCCTTACCTCTCTTCCCTTCCTTCATTGGATTAAACAGACACACCCAGACATTGTGCAAAAACATCTCTCTCTGTGGCAGAGGCCCATAGTGAGAGATGAGGACTGGCATGCTGCTGACACTCACCATCTGTCCCAGAGACGTGGGGACCCACAGAGAGAGAGAGAGTGAGAGAGAGAGAGAGGAAAAGGAGAACAGGACAGGCTTATAGGAAGCCGCCAAGACAGCCCTAATGATTTCTGCCTCTCAATTTGCATCCGTGCTTCAAGGGCAAAACTGCTGCTCTACTTACAATATATGAAGCAAAGCCTTAAATTTGGCACTGAAAAAAGACTTCTGCAGATATGGGAATTGATATGAACAAATGAAAGCATGGTGGTGGTTGCCAGCTGTGAGAGTGCTGGCAAATTCTGGAATGTGATCGCTTTTTGATACAAAGTCCAACCGTCGGAACCAGGTGATTAAACATTTGCTTTTCAGTCCAGTTTAATTCCTCATCAACCAGATACTAAATCAGCTCGCTCTATAATCCATAAAGGACCATACTGGTAGTTTTGCGCAAACAGTCCAGTAAAGCCAATGTTAATGTTATTATTAATGTAATTTTATTTAATTGGCACCCTTAGTTCAAAGAATTATATAGTAACGTGTTGGACGTGAACAATTCGGCTCCATTAAGTGAACGATGCAAGCCGGTTCCAATATGGGAGCTGATTTCTTTTTTTTTTTTTGTCTCTTTTTAAAATAAATTAAAGGACCAGTGTGTAGGATTGGCAGCTAGTGATGCAGTGATGAAGTTGCAGATTGCAGATTGCAACTAACTGAACACTGCTCGCACCTGTATTTGACGACCTGGGAAGAGAGAAAGTTTCTCATTATTTTGAGATGCTAAGTCAATATTTTAAGAAAGTTTCTCATTGTAATGACTTAGAGAATCCTTTTTTTCTTCCTGTCACACAAAAGCCACACACTGATTCAGAGATTTTTATACAATCTATTATCTCTGTTAGATTTTCAAATAACACAAGTTTCCCGTCGTCTATGTGCTGTGAACATATTCATTGTATCTATAATGACTGATCAAAGCCTTTTTCACTGTGGGCATATTAGGCTGCAGTTGGTGGGTTTAGAAGTTCCTAAATAAATGAAAGAATAAATAAAAACAACAAATACTTCTTATTTTTGTATATCTGGCCTCTATCAATTCAGCTCTCCAGGTAACTCAGTGGGTGTGGATTGAACCCAGTGCAGCTATATTTGTTCCCCTTCCTTGAAGTATTCATGCTAAATGGACTCTCACCCAGGAGACAGCTGTTCATGTCCCATCTGAAACCAAAAGTTGACTTAGTTTGAGTTATACAGCCTCCATGAATTAACTTAGTTAACATATTTCAGTTGTGTAAGTTAACCGACATAACTACTTATTTTAACCCAAACCTGAACCTAAACAAAACCTGCAACCGTTTCACAACATTAACCATGTCATGACCCTTCAAGGAGACGCCTATTGTCTTTAGACATATTTTCTCTCCACAGAGGTTAAAGGAAAAGATCACCTGCATGCAAAATTTGACTTGACATGACGTATGTACTTCACCTAATTTGAAAGTATAAAATCATGTTATTTGCATGCAGACCTAAGAACACTAAAATCTCTATAAGTATAGGATTACTGCATGGCTTTATATTTTACAGCTGTTCATGTTGTTCTGTCCACACTGTGTACAGTATATGACTTTCATCATTCACATGCAGCTGTATATCCTTGAAATAAAGACATTGCAGGTGGAGATTACTAACCAAACACTGTAAAAAATGTCTTTAGATTTTACAGTGAAGAACTGTCAAACCATGATAGTAAAAAAAAACGTAAACTCTAAATAGTAGTAAGTAAGTTTCACTAACAATAAAACACCACAATATCTCATGGCAAAACCTTTATTATATGGTCTTTTAAGAGAATTTATATCTTGCTGATTTTGGGTGCTCCTTAACATTGGGAAAGAAGACACTGATGTTGAAAACCATTCTGTAGTGCAGACATCACACATAAAGGGCAGAAGGTGTCATTTGGAAGTGGAAAACCTGAGCAATAGCTCTAGAGTTCATGCAGAAATTGTGGTTTTATTGATTGCTTTCCTGAAACTGAATTTAGCCATTATTTATTCCCATATAATTTATGCGGGGCCTTTAAATTCCCTAGACGATGCATCCTTTCCATTTTTTGTATCCTCTAGCACTCTCAGGTTAAAGACACTCAAATTCCCAATATAGACTGGATATCTTTCCAGGCTGCTCCCTATTATTGTCATGTGACACTCTCTGGACAATGGCTCCTTAGACTGACAGCTCTTGTGCTGCTAGGAAGACTGTTAAAAGTAAATTTGTCCTTGTCGCTGTTGTGTTTTGCTCATGGTGGGAATTGTTGGGTCTCTGAGAATAATTTTACAATGAGTATGGTCTAGACCTGAATTTAATTGACATTTAATTTAATTCTTTATTAATCGATTAATAAGGCTACGTTCAGACTGCAGGCACAAGTGGCCCAAATAGGATTTTCATCCTCATATGTGACTCAGATCTGCTTTTTTGTTTGTCTCATCAGTGTGACCAGCACAAATCACATGGAATCTGATCTTTTTAGTTAGTCAATTTTTTTGCAGTGTGACCTGAGTGTAAACAGTCAGAATCAGAATTCATGTGACTTACATCACTCACTCACCTGAACTTAGTGTCTTGCCACAAGAGTCTTGTGAAGAGACGCTGACAGATGAAGTGAAAAGGTTTCAGTGTGTAACATTGAGGAGGATCAATTGTCAGAAATGGAATACAATATTCATATCTATGTTTTAATTAGTGTATAATCACCTGAATATAAGAATCATTCGTTTTTTTTACCTTAGAACAAGCTGTTTTTATCTGCAGACGCTGCAAGTTGCCGTCTATGGAGTCTGCAATATTGAACCGCCATGTTTCTACAGCCCAGAATGGACAAAACAACCCTATGGAGTCTCAGAACTGCTCACAGACATCTAAACCAACAGTACACAGTGGCAGAATATCTGACCACCATGACTGATTTGAGAAAGACATTGACGGGCTGTTGACTGGTTGGAGGGAGGACAGGCTGTGTACACGGTGCAAACAGAAAACAGTGGAGAGAGACACAGAGAGTTTTCGCTACACTGCAACAAATATGTTTATATTTACACAAATATCAAAAATTTGAATCACAATCAGAGCAGGACAAACTCAAATATCTACCATGTGAAAAACTAAATTGACAGCTAAATATCTGAGCTCTTGCCACAACCTGAGGGACATCCAGTGAAACACCACCAAATGAAATACTCTTTTGCGTATTGAAATTCACTGTTATTTGTTTGATTGTTGATTGATTGTCATATTTGTGTTATGATGCCATATTTCTTTGAGTTTGTGATTGTACAAATACGTATACATTTATTATTATTGTTATTGTTCTAACTGTTGCCATTATTAATTCATTATAACTAACATGGTTGTTGCTATAATAAAAAAATAGATAGGGACTTTCGCCTTTCACATTTCACAGCCACCTTAGTTCCTCCATTACGCTTTGAATGGGAGGGGGTGAAGCAAGAAAGCACGCTATCTGCAATTACACCACTTGATTCCGCTAAATCATACACACAGGACATGTAGAAGTAACCTTTGACATCTTGGAAGTTTTGTTTCTGTGAAGCCATACACACACCTTCGTACAGACGTAACAGCCCTCTTTCTCCTCTTCCTCGTTGTAAAGGTTGTCTTCAGCGGCATCCATGTGTACTTCCATACGACAGCGTGCTCTGTGTGACGTTCTATGACGTTTTATTGTTAATTTGGACATGCAGGACCACAGCATGTTCACACATATGGGCCACCTTTAGAAAATAATGTTAACAGCCAAACAAATACAATCTGATCAGAGCAATATATATGAATTGAGCACTAAGGCTCGAACATAGCCAGGTTAATGTGTATCAATAAGAAAGCCCCAAGATGATCCAAGATGGTGCCTTGGTACCACGCTCTCTCGTATTTTGTTGAGGTTGTTGTCCTGTGTATTCTGTGTATATGCATTGAGAGCAATGTAAAACCAGTGTCATATTCCTTGTATGTGTACACAAGTCTGGCCAATAAAAGTGATTATTATAATGAAACAGTGCCATTTGTACCTATAAAATGTGATTTTAAAATTCAGTGCAAAGACAGAGGATAACAACTGGAACATGCCAGTAAACTATGGTGAAGTTGATCCCTTCAGATTCAATATATTTCAGAAATATCAGACTGTATGTGACTTTTGTAGTCCAGACTTGTTTGATGGGAGATTTGTGATGTCACTGTGTAGAGTAAGTCACCTGTTCTGCGTCTTTGTGCCTGGGGAGCGATTTGGCCTGTAACCTCCCCTGGCACTGAGCTCTAATTACTGACATTTCTCCTGAGAGGGGCTACTGCATTGTGGGTGTTTCAGCATCTTTCATTCCATCAGTGGGAGCACTTGGAAAGGTCACACTCCACATAACACACTGTCTAGTGAATCAATGAGCCAACCTTCGCCTGATGTGTGAGAAACATGTTCATGAATTCCAGTGTGTGTGTGTGTGTGTGTGTGTGTGTGTGTGTTTTGGGGGCCTCAGGTAACCTTGTGAGGACTGAAACATCTGGATTTTCATTTGGATTCAAAAACAAAGTCTGACATTAGTTTACTTCTATAAATAAATACAGCAAGTACACAATCTTACGCACTAATAAATTAGTTTCGCAATTAGCTCAGTGTTTTTTATCACAGGAGAGAGTCTCTGCATCCTTCTCTCTCTGGTGATTTGGTTTTATCCCCAGTAGGATATAGAAATGATCCCACTCAGATTCATGCTCAGGCTGAACCTTGGCCTGCACCTTAAGCAGACCTCACCAGAATGAAAACTAAACCAGTGCGACTGCCATCAGTGCAAACAGTGACAGAACCATGCAATCTGACACTGATACACTAATTACACAAATTACATACTTTACAACATTTCAAAGTGTAGTATTGATGTTTTAAAGCATTCATAAATATATCAACCCTGTATTTTTCCTGCTTATTCCCCACAAATTCTACCCTGCCAATAGGACTTCAAAGTGATAAATTAGTAACAAACTGACTTGAAACAAGTCGTGGCTGTTTTATCTCCTCAGCCCTGTGGATCTGCAAGTTTGGCAGAGAAATGCTTACATCAAAGGAACAAGATTGCATTTAGGACTAGACAGATATATTTGATGAGTTTCATTCCAAAATTAGACGCACACCTTTAAAGGAACATTATAGCCATCTTCCTGTATTGACAGCTGGAATGAAAATTAGACTGCTTTTGAAGTTAGGAGTCTAGATTTTATATTAGTGTGTGGGCTTGTAGAATAGTTACACTTTTGAAGACAGAATTTCTTGTTTCTCAAATATTTCTTAACAAACATTAAGAAAAAGAGTTGTTTTTGCATTTTACAGATGTTATACCTGTCCCCTATGGCTCCAGATTCCAACTGTGGACGGCCTGTTGGGTGCTATTACAAAATCGGGGTGTTTGGTTTAATGCAAACCTTCCAGTAACACAATAAAGTCGCTCTCTGGGCCCCAGCAGCCCGTGCAGTGGTGTTTTTACTGCTTTTATAGATTTACTCATACAAGCCCCAATTCTATATATTGGCTTCATCAATGTGTGATTTAAGCACAGCTCTGAGAATTGTTAATAGTGGATGAGCAGACCGGGGGCTATGTGTGTGAGAAGACAGAAAGGGGAAAAACTTAAACAGAGGAAGCTTTTTATTGGTCAACACCAGGAACCAGATATATACAGATCTGTGTGGACAAACAGAAATATACATAAGTAGTCTTTTTGTGTCATTTCTCTGCATACATATGATTGTGTTCAAACCAGACTAACACCTTATTCACATAGGCCGCCTGAGCAGCACGTGACGCCTAGGGTGCGTGACGGCAGCGTCTGGCATGCTTGCAGTTTTCACACTGAGAGTGTGCCAGCTGCGTGGCTGCTCCAGAGCTGCTGCTGCCAGCCCTATGTTTCCTCATACACTTATCCCTGTATATGTCTATGAAAAATAAAAATGTTCACGTCACTTAATTTACAATGCCATATACTATATATGTAATTTAAACGTAAATGTGAAAAACGGTAACCAAAAAGCCTGTGTGGTTTGAGAGAGAGAGAGGGAGAGAGAGAACGAGAGCACGAGAGAGAGTGCAGTGGAAAGATACCTTCAACCGGTTCATTTCAAGAATTTTTTTCACAATTGAAGTTGTGTAAAATACAATATTACTACAGTGCTTTTATTTTGAAAAGGAAGTTAAAAATGTACTGAAATATGTTCATATATCAATAGAGCCTTTCACTGACCTCTTTTGCTGGGAGACGCATGCATGCGGCTCACGGTAAAAATAGGCTTGACTCTATAGTGAAGCGCTTTAATCTGTTAACTTGAATGGCGAAATAAAAATCAAGACAATCCTCCATGCACAAGCCACGCAGACATGGGCGGTATATGAAGAAGCTGTATTAGTCTACAGCCGTATTAGCAGCTCTATGAAGCTGATCTTAGACACAAAAAACAGTTTTGCTCTCTGTAACTAATTTCCCCGTTCATAACAACTGCACGGGGGGTACATTTTTATAGAACTCACCTGTTTAAATTATATTAAGTGTTAAAGTTATGCGTAATTAATTGCGTGGCGGATTTGAGTGACGTCAGTGGGTTGGTGCCATCACAGGTAGCTGTTTTCATTTACCAGGCTCTTCAGAAACCTATATCTGACATCCATATTTGATCAAGTCTATGGTGTTTGATTTTGCAGGTATTTGGCCATGTACCAAAGTAGTGAAAACATTTTAAAATGTAAACCGGATGATGGCAATAGAGGAAAAGTCATCCTGAGGGGAACATTAATGTCTGAACCAGATTTTGTGCCAATCCATAAGCTAGATGTTGGGATATTTCACTGAATAATTAAAAACTTTACCTGCTGGTGGCAAACATAAGAGGATAAAGACAATGGGAATATGAATGTCTGTACACAATATCATGGCAATCCATTCAGACATCTGTCTGAACCAGAGTGGTGTACTGACCAACCACTACATGTACGCATGTGTGTGGAGAAGCCCCATAGGAAAAGGAAGTTGTCACCAGCAGATACAGAATCACAATACGCTGCTGTAAGCAACAACACAAACACAAAAAAACAAAGTTACTGAAGCAACAAAGAAACAGCGTTTGACATCTTTTAGCAATTGGATGGGAGAAAGCACCATATGTTAAACATTTCATGTTAAAGCATTTCTTGAGACGTTTCCTGACCATTCACCACCTGCCCACCACTTTCCCACCTTCTCAGTCTTCATTTAATGGAAGGCATCCTGAGTAAATAACTGAACTGTACTAACTGTTTTTCTAACTGCTAACTTTCTATTTTTCCATCCTGATAGCACATGTGAACTCCCAGAGCTCAGTGATTCGACACCCTATTCTCCTCTCTTCAGATTATTCTTCCTTTTTCCTGCAGATGATGCTTGACTGTTAAGTGTATGCTAATGGTCTGCAAGTCTTGCAGTGATTTTGCAAAGCACACCTCACTTAAATTCCACAAGGGAAATTAATTGGGTTACAAGGTAATTACACTCAGGAAGACATGCAAGTTAGACGGTCCTCACAAGTGATTAACTCTTGTAAAACTGTCACATTTGCTTTTGGTATGCTTCTGGTGTTTAAGAGCATGCAGCAAGTAATTCGTGAGGACCCGAGGGGTTCACGGGTTCTCTCAGAATCCCACGATCCCATGGGGTTCTGGGTAAGAGTCAGATGCTTATTACAGAGTACAGAGTTCGTATATACTGTACGAAACGTCTCTTCCTGTTGCTGTTTGTCTCTGTAGCCATCAACGTCACTCTGTCGCTGTGGGAATAAAAAAGTAAATGTGAGAGGGAGACAGCTGTCCTCGTTTCTCAGGACTTGTGGCAGTGAGAGTTCTTTAAATCCCAGTGGAAAAAGAGACACAGATGCAGGGTCCGTCTTTTTACTGACTCTGACAGTAATGTTTTTGTCTTAATACTGTGGGTTGTGCTTCGTATGCCTGTATTACACCATACACTCTTTGAGGAACAGGCTGAAAGTGAAGAGTTGAAATCCACTGACCAAAAAGAAGAAAAAGAATGAATAAACTGAAAGAGTACTGTCACGGCCCATTGGCCGTGATCCTGGCCTTCTGCATGCAACTGGTGGGCGTGGCCACTGGAGCTCCTGC
>NW_023339674.1:26744863-26747751 GCF_004916995.1 Morone saxatilis
TTGAAAACTTCAACTCTGGTCTGCATCTGAGTTCTGGTCACCGGTCTGGACAAGTACATACATATAGGGAATTGAAAAGGCTTTTTTCCCCATTACAAAGACAAGATGAATGACTAAATCTTTATGTAATTGCACTGATCAAGTAAAATGAGAAATTACGACTTTTCCAGACGGTTTAACCCATGACTCAAAGCTGATAAGCTAAAGTTGAATACTAGGCACCAAACACATTGTAGTTCTACTCTGTTATAGAAGACTGAGGTTGAGAGATATATCTAAACAGACAGACTGACTGTCCCCTTCTTAGACACTCTTTCTTGAGTGTCATTTAACATGATTTAAAATAGTTTGGGTAGGGATAGTTCCTTGTTTTGAACCAATACCTAATTGGATCTTCATGCACATTTAGTTGGGTAGGGTATGGCCAATTTAGTTGGGACACTTGTAGATCTTGTGGGTCTAGGTTTGTGTTAAATATCCCAATAGATGGTCACCTTCAGAACTGAGTTTGCATCTACACATTGACTCATTTGTAGTAACTCACTTGTAGGGAGTCCCCGAGCTTCAAAAAATACTAGTGAATCATCTATCACATGATTGCCTTCACAGTACCTCTGCCTAAATAATATCAAAACCAATTCCCATCTTGTAACATTTTATCAGCAGTTGGTGGGAAAAAGAGAATGATTAATGGACTTGCATTCCTCTGGTGGATACAAACACGACCTTATTTCAGGCATCTAACCAAAAACCCATTCAAAAACCCTTTCACTTTAGGGCGAGGGCAACTGGAAGTGCTAACATGCAAACTAATTTAGAGTTTAGTGCTCATTCTATGCAGTACTCTATTGGATGACTATTTCAATCAGCATTCTCCTTCCATTCCGAAATCTGCATATTACTGCATTTAAAAGTCCCCATAATTTTTTGAAACAACAGTAACCTCCAAGCTCGCAACCAACATGCTGAAAATAGCAAGCTCCCCTAAAGTGTGTAAACAAGCTACTCACTGTAACCTTTTTGGGGTATTAATGTTTTAAGGAACCAAGGAATCATTGTTTGATTTGATCTGTACCAGAATGGTAATGAAGGGGTGGCTGTGGTGCAGAGGCAGAGCGGGTTGTCCTCTAATTGGAAGGTTGTTGGTTCGATCCCCGGCTCCTGGTGCCACACTTCAAAGTATCCTTGGGCAAGATACTGAACCCTGAATTGTTCCTGATGCTGTGCATCGGTGTGTGTGAATGTGTATGAATGAGTTAGTTTCTGTTCGATGGGATTTACCATCAATGTGGTAAAAGTGCTTTGAGTGGTCGGAAGACTAGAAAGGCACTATACAAGTACCATTTACCATTTAATGAGTTTAGCCATACCTTTCTCCAGCACTGCTAAAACAAAGTGTGGAAACAGGCTTATGCAAGACTAGGATGTTGGTAACTTTTATCACAAGGTCCACTTTAATTTGGTTGTGACTGTGAATGAAAACGTACTGGATCTAGCTTTGTACTGAACACACAGATGAAATTGATATCAATCTTCCCATTCCCAGCCAACAGGTATATGTGGGCCCCCACATGGGTTATGCTGGGCTACATGGGTACCAAGTGGGTATGGGCCCAAAATGAGCATCTTATCTGGGGCCTACTTGGGTTAACTAAGTAGGGCAAACCCATGTGGGCTCCCTATGTGGATCCTTGTTGGCAATTGACATGGGGCAACTGTAGAACCTGCAGACAATCCCCTATAGGGCCCATTTTTATAATCTAACCCTAACCCACATGGACCCAGATACAAATGTCAGGCTGGGTCCGACTCTGGGGAAAACAAGAACAAGAACAGCTTCAAAAGATTTAGACTGTTCCTTTTAGAGTGGTGGTACGTCGAAGCCTCTGATTGATGATGATCCTATAACTCCCTGGAGGTACAAAGGGACAGATGTTTCTAGTAAAAATAGGTACTCAGCTTGGTAAGCAACTTTCTTGCATCAAAATCTTCAGGTTTATGCAAATCTTTCCAATATTGAATTTTAACTTGTCTCTGTTTGCTTGCCAGATGGTGAACTTTTAACCAGGTCTCTTAATCATCTCACTCTTGCCCTCTCCAGCTCCTACCACGTCACACAATTGGATATTTTCTAGGGGGAAGTTTCTATATTTGTTTATCTTTAAATAATAATTCCCCCAGAATGCACTTGTTCTCCTGGGAGGGATGCTGGGAGGGTGTCAGCAAGCAGGGGTCGACCCACGGTCCCTTTCATCTCTGCCTTTCATTTATTATTCAGTCCCACCAGCGAGTCTGCAGCGAGGAGCTTCACCTCATCCTTATCAAGCCTGCTTCCAATAATTATAGTCCCTGTTATTACTGCACCGCATTCTTTACTTCACACCCACCTACATGCACACACACATAAACTTTTTGATTTTTTATTATTGCTCCACACAACAGTGTTTTCAAGATGAGGGAGGGGTGTATTGACTGTTGGTTTGCTGATATTACTCTTTTATTAAAAATAAGATGTGCTTCAGACTGTGGATGGATATAGTGGAGCTTCATTGATTTCATACTTAATCGTCACAAGGCAAGAAAAAGGACCCATATGCAGACAACTAAGCAGACAGTGATTTTAATGGTAAAATTATTATCCAAAGGCTTAGAGGCAAAGAGTCTAAATAGAAGGAGCTGAGATTCTACAGGTTAACATTAAAAGGTACAGCTACAAATTCGGGTTCAGGTAGAAGAGGCTTAAAACAAAAGCACAAAGCAACACTGACAATCTGGAAACTGGCTGGGAAACAGGGCCTGGTGGGTGATTAGGCAATGAGGAACAGGTGAGCTGATAGATGTGGGAGTCAGGTGACAGGTGGGAAAGTCAGAGGGCATCTGGTGGACAG
>NW_023339674.1:26747851-26752410 GCF_004916995.1 Morone saxatilis
TCCCAGCAGCCATTTTGACATGTAAACTCATGTGTTAGCAATGATACTAATTAAGATTCTGTTTCATTCAGGTCAAACAGTCAGGGTGCTTCAATCGTTAGCTATGTTGGTTAACTGGACAGTCTCTGTTACACTGAATGGAACAGAACCTTAAACAGTATCATTGCTAACCTGGTTTACCCTACTATTTCATGTCAAAATGGCTGCTGTGAAAAGGGTCTGCACTAAAGTACTGTAAAAATAAGTTTCACTCCATTGAAATGATCATTTTACAGAAATTACAGCTAGCACTTTTGTATTCTTTCTTCCTGAAATGAAACCATGCTTTGGACCGTTTCTTGCTCTCCACCATGACTCCCTCTTGTTGCAAAGTATCAAAAGGAATTGATAAACTCGGAGGCACATGATTCCATTGGATTGAAAACTTTGGAACCGGTTTTCGATTCCTATCCCTAGATATAAACCAGTGAATAGCAGCAAATTCTCACATTTGAGGGGCTGGAACCAACCAGTGTTTGGCATTTGGCTTGATAAATGACCTAAAAAGACCATCAACTTATTTTCTGTCAGTCACTATTCTATTCATTAAGTAATTGTTTTAGCACTAGATAATGATAAAAGCCTCTATGGGGCTAGAATTGTGATGGGGACAGGACAGAAAGAAATATATGTACAAAAGCCACAACAGTTGGAACAAAATGGATGAATGTGGACAAAACTGACAGAAAAGAATGAAAAAGAATGTTTTAAGTAGGGATTTAAAAAGATGACTGACTCCTGGGGCAGGCAGTTAAAGCTCCAAGTGTAAAAGCCGATTAATTCTTTTGATTTTCTGTCAGGATTTTGACACTGCTGGAAAAGTGTTCTCTAATTCAGATTTACAAAGGCTCAAACGGTCTCAGGACTTTGGGACCAAACTTTGCTGACCCTCAAGGAGCATGGCATTAAGACCAATCCTGAAGTTAGCAGGAGGCCATTGTAGGTAACTCTGTTTCTGTCACAGTCTGGGCTAAAAGGGCTGCAGCTCTTTGGGCGACAGCTGCTGGAGTTACAATAATCCGTAAAAAGCGTAAAGAACAGAGACATACATGACCTTTTCCAGATCAGAACAGAGAAGAGGCAAAATTTGACTTTTTGAGGTCTTTATTAGCTGGAGGTAACATGACTGAACTACCTTCTTACCTTGTATGCAAAGTTAAAATTTGAATCAAACACTATGTCAAAGATTAAACCAATTTTATTATGACTCAAATCAAGTACTAGAGAGCAAACAATCCCTAAAGGATTATTATGGATTATTATTTTTGTAGCTATAGCCATAATCTCGGTCAGTAATCATACTATTGCCCACCAAAAAAAAATCCTGACATCCTATCAAACATATATACCATGAGGCCAGAAGCAGACAAAACAAAACCAACCAAAAATTAGCTCAATTTAGAGGTAAAACTGAATGTTAGTGCACCTAATAATTCTTTAAAGCTGCAGTAGGTATTGTTTTATAAAATGGCATGAATATTACAATGTCATATAGTTATTTTTTATAAAAGTTACCTACCGCAGCTTTAACCACATTACTCAATCGTACAATCTTATTTTTTCAGAGAGAAATTATGGTCGAAAGTGATACCCAAGTTGATATTAACCATAGTATTAATTCTTTAAAAGGCAGGATTTGTCCGTTGCTGTTTGTAATCGCACCATTCAAAGTTGGCCCCTCCTCCAATCATTCTCTATGAAGCTCAACCAAAAGTGCCCGAGCAAGCCAGAGAGAGCACTTTTGGTTGAGCTTCATAGAGAATGATTGAGAAGAGGGAGCGATGTTAGTGACTACAAAGTAGTTAATCAGAGAAATAAAATATTATTTCAGCAGCACAATTAGACACAGCCAAACAGCAGCCCAATCCTGCGTGAAGGAGCCATATTTCTGGATTTTGTCTGAATGCAGCTGAAGCCTTTGGTCAAACAGGCACTGATACACAGACCTAAAGCTCATTATGCAACAATATTGTAACCTGCTCGCTGCTTTTTATAGAGTTCTGACCTCAGGGCTGCAGGGTCTCTGCAGATACCGACACCACTACACACTTCTAGAATTAGGGAGATTATGTTTGTATGAGTCTATACAGTTTTAAAGAAATTTCCTGCGTAGGGTTAGGGTTACAGTATGATCACCCTTAAAGAAGTTACCTGAGTTTCTGGATACGACAGCAGAACCAGACTGTTTTTCCATGGTAGAAATAACATTGTTAAAAATATCTCTACTGCTTTCATATTCAATTCAATTCAATTCAAGTTTTTATTTGTATAGCGCCAAATAATCATAACAGAAGTTATCTCAGGACATCTTTTCAAATAAGCAGAGTCTAGACCCGAACTCCTTTTTAACATTTTACAGAGACCCAACAGTACGCACCATTGAGCAAGCACCCTTCGGCGACACGGCAAGGAAAAACTGCCTTTTAACGGGAGAAAACTCGGACAGACCTTCGGCTCCTCAAGGTGAGGTGGCCCATCCTGCCTTGACCAGTTGGGGGAGAAAGAGAGAGAGAGAGAAGAGAGGAGACAGAGAGAGAGACCCAGAGAGAGACAGAGAAAACAGAAGAAAAACAGATGTACAGCAACCAACAGAAGCAACAAACTACTTAACAGTAATGGATCGATGACGATCATGAAAAGACCGTGACCGACGGCGAACAGCAGAACGACGGGGGACAGCGAGCAGCGACCAACAGCAACCGCAGCAAGAACAATAAGTTGACAACAACTAATAATAATAACGATAATAATCAGTGATATTAGCAATGGCAGTCTAGCAAGGACCATGGCAGGAGTCCACCAGGATCTCATGAGAACCTGCAGGATGATATAAAGCACAAAGAACTCCAGGGAAGAAGTTGAATTAGTAAATGCATTAATGGAACATGAATGAGTGCAGAAAGAGAGAGGAAGAGAGGACTCAGTGGCACATGGGAAATCCCCCGATAGTCTAGGCCCTATAGCAAGCAATAACTAAGAGATGGTTCAGGATCACCTGATCCAGCCTTAACTATAAGCTTTATCAAAGAGAAATGTCTTAAGCCTACTCTTAAATGTGGAGAGGGTGTCTGCCCCTCCCGATAACCTCGACTGGAAGGCTGGATGGTTCCACAGGAGAGGAGCTTGGTAACTGAAGGCTCTGGCTCCTGTTCTACTTTTAGAGACTATAGGAACCACAAGTAGCCCTGCATTCAGAGAACGCAGTGTTCTAGAGGGGTAATAGGGTACTATGAGCTCTAAGATATGAAGGGGCCTGACCATGAAGAGCTTTGTAGGTGAGGAGGAGGATTTCAAATTCTATTCTAAATTTTACAGGGAGCCAGTGCAGAGTATATAATAAAATGTTCTTGTATTGAGTGAGAAAATCTGCCAAAGAATTCTTCTTAGAATCTAGCATAAAAGTCTAGCCGCTGAAAGAGTGTAATGGGCCTTAAAACTAGAAGAAAAAAAATTTCAGCTAATTATGCTTCTTACAATCAATGACAGATGACTTTCTTAAAATAAGTATTTTGGTCACTTTATTGAGTTGATTTTAAGAATTTGTACCTCAATCTAAGATTAATAAAAAAAAATCTTAAAATAAGACAGTTTTTTCAAACACCATAATAAAAATTTGTGACTTTGTCCTAAATGAAGGCAACAGAAGCATTCTTATTAAAACAATGACAAACTAAACAGCTGTTTCATTTACAACACTAAAATCGAGTTCAATATTAGCTTTAATATATTATGAAGACAAAGTTATATATATTTTCTTAAAACCAGATTACTTTTCTAATGCAGAACATGCTTGACAAAAAATAATAAGAAAATTTTTTTTCTTTCTTTCTTGGGATTCCTTTATTGCAGTGTAGAGGGCTGAGAGTCATGCCTGGGCCAAGTGGGACATGCTGGAGGCTCCATGCCACAAGGAGAAAACAGAGGAGAAGTCAGGGCTCTGCAGAATTAAAATATCAACATTCTGTCTGGCTATTGGGTTGAAATAGCAATTGTGTAATTGATTGTGTGTGTAATCAAGGTGTGACAAGTGATTTTAAGTCAAATAAGCCTGATCTAATGAGGCAAAACTGAAGCTTTTTAAAGTAATAAACTACTTTGTAAAAACAATAGGTTGTAGACAATAAAGCTTCAGTGAATCCAGTAACTGTTAGCTGCGACAAGCAAAACAAATCTATGCAAGCCCTGCTGCATGGGACCATGTAGCGGTCGAGGAGAGCTGAGGAATGAAGGATTTGTAGTGTGCGGAAGAGGGTTAACAAGAGTCTAGAATAATCCACATGATTCAGTTGAAATCAGGGTATCAGAAGCAGCACTGAGACACAGCTCATTTGTCAGTTAATAACCCGAGTGCTACTGAAGTCAGTGCTTGCATTTAAAGAGCCAAACCAGAGAGTAAGCTAACTCATCCTTCTCAGTGAGGCTTTTAAATTAGATTAATTAACCATTGCTGATCAAAGGAAGTGCCCAAAGTGAAGAAATGTGTCTTATCTGTCAGCACAAGCATGTGTGTATGTGTGTGT
>NW_023339674.1:26752480-26760290 GCF_004916995.1 Morone saxatilis
AGAGAGACAGAGCACCTGACTATTACCAACAGTGCAGAAACCCTACAGAAATAGCAACACAGACAATTTACTCTCAGTGGGAGCTGCTGACGCAGCCTGCAGCGTATGATTTTCAGCAAGTCACTGAGCTCTCTTTTCCTACATTGGCCTTTTGTTGTCGAGGAACTGTAGTGTACCTGTGTACCTGACCCCATCTCCGGAGCGGCCATTGATTTTACTCTTTTCCCAGCCGCCAGCCCTTTCCCCAAATCAATGCTCCTGAATTGCTTTTTTTACCACCAAAATGTCAGGTGGTAACCAGCCGAGTGTGAAGGGCAGAGAATGTTTCAGAGAATCTTTCCAGGCTGGGCTGCGCAGGATGAAGGCCAGAGGCTTTCTGAGGAGAACCTAGAGGTGTTGGAGGCTGACAGGAGACAGAGCGGAGGTGGAGCCAGACATCAAGCTGTCACGTCCGCCCAGTCTGTCAGAGCATGCACAGGCAGGGATATGTGCAAATTCATAAACTCACTCATTTTCTATACATTGACACAAATGAACTGTCACATAAGACACCATTACAGTGCAGAAATGAAATTATGTGAGAATTCGTAGCCCCACCCCCGCTTTCCCTCTGTACTATATTCAGCCAGGGAATGTCATTTTTACAGACCCTGTCTCCTACAAATTACCTTCATGCTACTATTTTGCATAAAATGCATTATTCTGGGGGTTATGCTCAGTGCAAATGTTCAGTACTCATGTAGGTAGTATGGTACACATTGATTCTTATTTACAGGTGATTATNNATTCCTATATTCAGGTGATTATACACTAATGAAAACACACCTATGAATATTATATTCCATTCCTGACAATAGATTCTAAATGTTACACACTGGACCTTTAATGTCCCATCAACAACTCAACAGTCAGTGCTGACATTTTTCAGCAACCTCTGTGGCTACAAATTAATCTACTGCAGTTCCTCTAACGGCCACTTGAGGCTGGCTCCAGCAATGAGTCAATCTCCATAAAGCCCCATATTAAAATGCCCAACAATAATTCATATTGTCAACACTAGGTGTGTAGCAGAAAAGAGGAGAGGCTTTATAGCACACATACACTAAAATAAACTTTTTCTACACAGATTAACTCAACTATAAATCCCAACACACACCCACACATGCCTACAGACATACATACATACATACATACATACATACATACATACTTTGTAGTGTATTAGATAATGCATTCTTAGAATTAGGAAAGTTCTTCTCAGTCAGTCTTCATCACAGAAAACACAAAGACAAAAACAGCACAAACAGCATCTATAGAATCAGATTCAGACAATAATATGAATGCCAACTAGGATTCATGCATGACAGCATAATGTATACACACACACACACATAAACACACAGACAGAGTTGAAAGCATGTTGAAACAGGAAAGCTGCAGACTTTTCGTGCTGTTGATGTGTTAATGGAGGTCACTAACGACATTGATCTGTTTGTCTCTTACAATTCAGCTACTAGAGTCTGGAGCTGCTGTGTGTGCGTGTGACAGAGAATGTGTGTGTGCTCTGTTTCATACATGCTTTGTGTCGATGTGATGTGTTGTGTGTGATTATTGGTAAAATAAGAATGCAATAGGAAAACAGAGAAACTGTTCGACACCTTGATCAATATTGCCTAATTGATAAACCAGCAGTGGGGCTACAGATGTTAAATTTGACACTAGGACGCCACAGGACAGGTTGTGCAATTATAAAAGTCTAAAGGGTTCATCCTGTGTGGAGCATGAATGTGCACAATACAACAGTCAAATCTTCCGCTAAGAATGTAAACTATATTTGGTATATTTTTTTGGTACAAGACATTTTGTTTTGTTATGGTTTGTTTGTGCCCTAATACACTGGTTCCCAACTTGGGGTCACCAAAGCTTCACAAGTGGTCATGAGGCTTTCTGAGTGTATGAACAAAATATACTGTAGGCCTATATCTCAACATTTCATTCATCAATTGTTATTTTCAGAGTTTAGATTATTATTTAAGATATACACTTAACGATATCCTGAACACAAGCTTTATTCAGGATCATCACTCTGGTCCTGCATTAAAAAGTTAAAAAAACCAAAAGAGTTACAATTAGAAGAAAACACAGAATTTGTCAAAATAAAAGCCTATTAAATTAAATTCCTGCAGTTATTGTGTTTGGGTTCATTGTACAGTTTATCAGTTAATCTTTACTGTTATTGTTATGCATTGAATATAATATGAAATATCCATAAAACATGTCACTGAGTCAGTTTACTCAGTGATAGAAAAGGGGACCCTGAAGGATAAAGGTTGAGAACCACTGCAAAAAAAAATAAACAAATAAAAGGGTTCATTCTCTGGGCAAAATAATAATAATAAAACATGCATGTTAACATGCAATCTGCATCTAGATATATTTTCTGGATAATAAAATAAATTCAACTAAATTTCAGTTTAATTCAGTTTTATTTGTATAGCGCCATTCATAACAGAAGTTATCTCAGGACAATTTTCAAAAATAGAGCAGGTCTAGACCAAACTCCTTATAACTTTACAGAGACGCCACCAGTACTAACATGAGCAAGCACTTGGCCGACCGGGGCGGCCAAGGAAAAGCTGCTGTTAAAAGGCAGAAACCTAGGACAGACCCTTCTAAAGTGGACATGCATGCAATACACGTTGTGGTGAGAATGCGATCAGGCAGACCTCACCTGAAGGTGGTTTGTATCTGGTTTTACTTGGTAACCCAACTGCTACAAATACATAACACAACTAAATTAGCTAATTTAGGCTATTTAACTGGTATATAAGATTAGCACCATGGCTAACCACATTGGAATTATGAGTGGGCCCTACTAAGTTGAAATAAGGGGTGTTCTTCATTCTGCCCACAGTGCATGAAAAGAATTTGAAAAGAACTGAACCTGGCCTAAGGTCATGACACTTTGCCAGATCATGTCAGGATTGGGTTGGGTGCAAGGGCTCCAAGGGACTATTTTTTGGCTGGGAGCAGTAATTTCTTGGAGTCTCTTCTGGTTGCCTAGCAGGCCAAAAAGATAGTAACATACACCCAATAAAACATTTTATGGGTTGTTTTTTTTACACTGTTGTTCTTTTCTTAAAGATTAAACTAACAAGATATAATTAGAGAGCTGGAAAGGTCCTGGTGGGTGGGTTTGTAACTACTTTGCTTTGGCTCCTTTGGTCCTTTAATTGCACTTTGGGTGGTTTTAATCACCAGCTCATCTTGTCCACATGTTGAAGTGTCCTTGAACAATACACTGAACCTCTAATTACTCACTATGCAGAGGGAAAAAAATGTAAGTAGCCTTGGACAAAAGTGTCTTTTAAATGTAGTGTATTGTACAAACACAAAGGTGATGGCACACAATTGAATAATGTTCACTGTGCAAATTAAGGGGCCAAAGGTCAATAAGTTAGACCAAGACCAAGCAAGCTATCTTGCTTGGTCACATTTTATTTTCAAGAAATGTACTTGCATTATTGACTTCTATCCCGTTACTGTCTGTAAACCACGTCTGTTTAGCAGGGGCTTTTCCACAAGGAGGGCCTGGGGTGGCACTGGCCACCCCAATATCCTTCCCTCTTCCACTGCACTGTTTTCAAGAGGCTACAGCGGGCTTCATTTAAAGCTAGAGTGAAGATACTGGCATCATATGAAACTAGATGACGTACCGCATCCATTGGTACCAAGCATGCTAGAATGTGGCTAAATAATGTTCCAAAGTTTGGCTTAATTTTAGCGATGGAAAAACTGGCATGGCCATTTCCCTTGACTTCTGACCTCAGGATATCTGAATGAAAATAAATTCTATGGGGACCCAAAAGTCACTTTATGCTAATTCCATGCAGTTTTTGGACATTTTTATATACATTTGCATGTGGTATGAAAGTGTTATTTTCGCCTAGTGTATTTGAATATTTCTGAATACTGGGGTATGACTTGGGAATGACTGGAAAACACATACTTCATGCCACCCCTGCATAAGTCAGTACCCCTATGGTGCCACCCCCAGTCAAAAAACTCTGGACACGCCCCTGCTGTTTAGTGGAGCAGGTTATTTGAAAGTGGATGGTGCAACACAGCTAATATGACAGCTTCCTCTGTTTTTGGAGTATCCAGCTCTCCATTCACTCAAAGGTCAACACTGTCTCAACTAGTGATTCCTAACCAGGGGTACTTGTACCTGAGGGGGTACTTCTGCTGTTGCCTGGGGTTACATGGAGAGATTGTCGGGTCTCACAACTTTTAATCCATTTATTGGTAATTTTGTTGATGTAAATGCTGGTGCGACATGGCAGCTGTATCAAATATTACACTATGAGAACTATTGTTTTCTGACCAGCTGCCCTTGGAGAGCTTATAACCTGCTTTTATTACGTTCTACTTTCATATCAACCATCTTGATTTTAAATCATAACCCCTGTCTCTTTCTGTGACTCTTTCTGTCTTTTTTCATGGATGCCTGTCTCACAGCCTTCCAATCTACCTTTCTGCTGATGTGTGTGTAAATGAATTATATATGACTTGATAGATTGAGCCGTATTTGCCCTGAAGGAAACAGTGCAGGTGGAGTTCTGCCCCTTGCTGCTAACATCTAAGCAGTTTAATTAAAACAGTGGAAATATCAGCCCAGTTTCCCTCCGCAGAGATGCCTGGTGGGGGGTTAAAAGCACTGGAATCAAACGCTGTCAGCCAATCACACACATCCTGCTCAGAAAACCCCACACTGGATCAATTACATTATGCTGAAGCACTAATTACCACCGGCATGGGAATAATCAGCCAATTAACTCAACACAGTGTCAGAACCCCATGACGCCTTCAAGCTGAGATGGAAACAATTCATCAGCGGCCTCGGAGCCGAGACATTTACCTGCACACGGAAGGTCACGTGATGAAGGCTGAGCAGCTGGTGCAGAAGCCTCAGAGAGCACGTCTGCCACGTTTACAGGGGTTAACTGGAGAAGTGAGTCGAGCAAATGTCTCCTATAAATATCTAACAACCAGGGTTGATAAAAAAAACATGAGGAAAAGTCTCACAAACAGAAAGATCCTGGAACAATGAGGACAAGGAGCAATAAACACAAACGTGTTTCAGCTTATGAGATCTTAATGTAACACAGTGCTACTCAGTGCACCAGACTGCTGTACCAAACTCTAGATTTTAATTACAATAGTTAGGAAGTGGGGTAAATTGTATAATTCATGCAAAAATCAAAACTTTAAGTCGACAAAAAGAAAATACGCACTTGCTTAATGAACAGTTTTTTGAAATAGGATTGTATGAGGAACTTATCTTCATAGTCCATGTATTACCTGCATGTATTACAAGTGAATGCTGTATTTAGATCACTTTACCTTGCTGTCAGACAGCCCTTTCCTTTGGCGCTACATTTTTTTAGACGGCAATGCATCATCAATGCCAACAATCAATCATCCAATCAGTCAAACAATCATTTGCGGGCAGAGCATTGTCAGAGTTTATCATCGCCGACCCGAGCCGATGGCAGCCATGACAGACTGAACCGGCTGGAGGGACACTACTACAGACTGTGCGTTTGGTTATATTTGTGACTGCAGTTTGAAGAGGTGGATTGTGCTGCAGGAGGTTTTCAAAACAGGCAGAATTATTGGTGTGTTGTTGACAGTTATGTTAATTAGTGTTAGCTGGGGTCAGCCTTCAGTAAACACCTGGTTTAATAGAGGAGGATAAGCCAATACTATAGATCCTTATAGATGCAAGATGGATAGCTAGAATTGTCTCAAGGGCTGAATGTGAGACCACAGGATGGATGAATGTTGCAATGCATTACATTACTATTACTGATGTGATGAAAGCAGACAGTCTAGAAGGCTAACTTTTTGCCAATTAAAGAAATAACTTACAGGAACAAAAGGACACTAACAACAGGTCTCTTCTAACAGTCATTTTCAGAGAATTCTGCCAAAAAGATCCCTCTGAGTGTCTGTCTGTAGCTATGTAGCACATTCCATTCCTTCTAACTGCACATACTCATCACCTCAGTGGCAGGAATCAAATAAATATATTCAATATATAAATATTTTTGAGTAGGAATCAAAAGGATGCCATTTGTAATATTAAAAGGTCCAGTGTGTAACATTTAGGAGTATCTATTGTCAGAAATTGAATATAATATTTATAGGTTGTTACCTTTAGAATGAGTGGTTTTCATCTCCAGACACTGCTGGTCGCCTTCCATGGAATCATGCCAAATCCTTTTACTGTGTCTTTGTTGTTGTACAGCCAGCACACTGGCCTCCATAATTATCAGTCAAATTTATTTGCATGTGTGCCTCTCTCAGTCTAAAATGTGGTCTTGTTATTTGATAGTCATCCAAACCCCCCCATATTCTCTTCAATAGTCCAAATAAGTGATTCTTTTCTCTTGACACGGTGATTAAATTTACAATGTAAGGATTTATTCATATGGAAATGTATGATTGATATTTAAAAAAACTGAAACTGTAGAAATCTGTATGAAAATCAGATTAAAAATACCATTATAATTTCATACTGTCAATATGATTTCTTTCTGACTTTGACAGCTTTGCGTTGCATTATATCACACCTATGCTCATGAGTTAGAGTGGTTTGTTGGAGCGAGAGAGACCACTGATGACCTGAAATGCGGCTGCACTCATTTGGCCTGTATTCAGGATCAAGACAGGTCAGCAGTAAAGTTAATTATCTACTATAGATGGTTACAGGCCAGTATGAGCAGTGTGAATGGGGATTGTACCCTGTACTAGCTTACCTGTGGTGCAGGAAATCACCTCAAGAGATGGGTTTAAAAGCGGTGTAGGTTTGAGAGAGGTGAATTATAAGTGTGAGTAAAGTGGCCTATGCTGCTATTTTATCTTGACTTTTAGAATCAACCTGGAGTCAGGTAGGAGTGGGCTGAGTGAGGAATTGCACTGATTGTATTTTTCCATTTTAGTATGTCACATTTCAAAACATACATACATAAAGTATATATTTTATTTACTGAAAAGTTCAAAAATATAATAGGCTGAATATAAGCACAAAGACATTCAGTAAATTACAAGAAGAACACAAAGGCTTGGATAAGTAGTAACACATTTCAAGCTTGGTGCTCTACCTCAGGCAGCATCAACAAGACTGTTAGCCCGGATTTCCTATCTATCTAATCAAACATCAAGTACATGTAATCAATAATTTAAGTTTGATTTGGCATTATCTATCAAATGTAAGTAATATTCTACTAATTAGAAGTAGAAATATACTTAAATTTGATATCATATAATGTGTGAATAATTTTAAGTTTAATGGACCCTGGAATTGCATAAGTTTTGTCCCCTGACCACGCCTCTTTATTCCACGTCACAAACGATATTGAATCTTGATGATTAGTGCTGGCATTCATTTGTATTGGAAGTTTCGCATTCCTGAGTTGGAAGTAATTTTTCCGACTTTGTGGAAATAATGTGGCACAACATGGATGCTACAAAACCCCAATGTGGGGGGTTTTTTTTTTATTTTAATATTTTTCAGAGTGTGTACAAAGACATTGATACATACAGTGGAAGATTTCACGTTATCAAACGTGGCTGAGAGCGGTTTGAAAGCCTTTATTTTGTCCAGACTTGTTGCTGCATGAAGTAAACCTACATTCGCTAAAACCACAAAGAAATATTGATCTTGTTATCAGGGTTTGTGCTATAGTCAGCTCCTACATTGGCAGCAATTAACTTAAATATTGTATTTTAACGTTTACATCTAAAG
>NW_023339674.1:26760390-26762878 GCF_004916995.1 Morone saxatilis
CTGATGTGCAGCTAGAAATAGAGAAAATCAGGAAGATCAATGCTTGTATTAAACACATCAGATGCTTGTCAACATCAGTACCCTTACTTCTTACTGTGTACTGCTGGTAAGTCAAGGTACGCAGCCCTAAACACCCACACTTGATTTTCTTTCCCACCGACATTCTACAAGGACCTGCCCTACTCTACTTCTGAATGTCTAGTTTTTGTTGCCTTTGTTAGTTAGACTGGTTAGGTTTAGGCATGAGGACTAGGGTTAAAGGTCAGGGTCAGAACCAAACAGAGGAAAAATGGGAGGGAATATAGGTGGAAAAAAGTTTGCTAGCTTAACATTGCGAAGACGTTGAAAATCTCCTTGAAATTGATAAAAAGCGCTAAAATAATCAGAGATAATTAGACAACTGGTGTTTAGGGTTATTCCGTTTTTAGGGTTTTGCAGAATTAGGGTACTGTCTGCTTTATCAGTCCAATTCAGGTTCTGTCTACAGTAAAGAAAGCTGTCGCCTCAAGAGGAGAGGAAGAGAGCTGGATAGGCTCCTGGCTAACAGGAAACCAGAGACAGTTGTGCCCACATCTTTACAGAGACCTGCTCCATCAACATCCTGGATCAAGCACAGTACGAACAGATACGAACAATATTCCGAGACGACAGAGGACAAGATGCAGGATAAGAGGAGGCGGACTCTGTATTTCCATCGATGATGGTGCTCAAACACAATCAAAGTGGATTGTCACTTTTTTTTTCGTGTGAAGATGAAACCATATTATCATCACTATCTTGTAGCGGCTGTTTACATTCGACCGGACGCAAATTCACAAGATGACTAACAGAAGATATTGATTTATTTTATTTATTTATAATGTTATTCTATGAATTAAATTATCTTTCAATACTTGTGTAGCATAAAGGAACTGTACATTTTCATTTTCAATTATACAACTGTAGCACCCCAATGCTCAGTAAAAGTTAAAGGAAGGGACTTGAATGATGGGGTTTTTGGGTTTTATTTATAAAAGGTAGCTACCACGCAGGTTTACCCGTTTTGTGTGAAACCTTTTATAGCCTAATACCTTATAAATAAACAACAAAAATGTTAAGACTCAGCAGTGGCTCTGTTCACGTGCTCTATACTATGTTAAATAACTGTCCCCGACAACTCTTTCAAATTATAATAATAATATATATAATAATAATAATATTTTACTGACCAGCTTTTTGCAGTGTAACACAAATAATATTTACTTTGTTAGAAGAAAACAAAAATGAAATTACACAATTACTCAAATTAGACTTCTTTAAAATAAAAATATTACAGTTTAAATACTAAATTGTAAACAAAATTACCTTTACCAAAATTGGCAAAACACTGTAGAAAATTAGACACTTATAAAATAGAATTGGCAATATCAAAAGTGATCTCAGGTCTCCTATAACCCCTTTAACACTATTTCTCTATACTTATCAGACTCCTGTGTGTTGCTTGGGTGATGTGCGGCCGACAGAAATCAGTGGCAATTAACGGTCACACAGAAAAGCTAACTCACGGTCTGGAGAAACCTGGAGAAACAGTTCATGAAGAGATGGAGATAAAAGCAAACGGCAGCAGAAGCAAAGTCCTCCTCAGGAAGCACGAAACAGTCCTTCCTGTTCAGCAATGGCGTCCTCTTGGCTAGCAGCTCACTGCCTTTAGCTTAGTTAGCACAGTCACTCTTGCAGAACTCAAGCGCCCTAATCCACTGTGATTAGGCAGGAAATGCACGTTACTGTCCTCAGCTAAAGCTTCTTCTCTTACTTAAACATTCAGCAAACTATCTACCATATCGCATTATTTCATCTCTCTCTCTTTTCTCTTGTCTCTCTTCAGTCGATTATGGTCTCTCTTGTTGTCGCTTTTTTCTTCCCGCCCCTTTTTTGTTCACTCCCTTACCTATGGCCAATTACCAACAGGTGACATTGAGTGATAACTACAGCAACCAATCAAATGAAAAAGCATGAACCAAAGGAAATTCTAATAAGAATGATAATGTTTCAACAACAATATTCAGTAAAGACACTGACAGGAACACACTTTTACTGGCCTCTTCATCCCATCCAAAAAGGCAACCTGAGGTGATGTGTTCCAGCAAAACTGGGTTCATCTCAAAGGCCCGGGATATTTTTAATTTTCAATTCGATTTCAATTAAATTTTATTTGTATAGCGCCAAATCATAAGAGAAGTTATTTCAGGACACTTTTCAAATAGAGCAGGTCTAGACCGTACTCCTTATAAAATTATTTACAGTGACCCAACAGTTCCCACCATGAGCAAGCACTTGGCGACGGCGGCAAGGAAAAACTGCCATTTAAGAGGAGATACCTAGGACAGACCCTGTTACTAGGTGGGTGGCCTCGACCAGTTGGGGTTAAAGAGAGAGAGGGAGAGAGAGGGGGAAGAGGGGTAGAGAGAGGACAGAGACAGAGACAAAAGTGCACAACAACAACTATACT
>NW_023339674.1:26762978-26763562 GCF_004916995.1 Morone saxatilis
AAGCAAAAAGAAGAAAAGGAACAGGATACATATAAGTAGACTTCCCTAAATGTCAATTTTGAGAACAAATTTGAACAGAAGAAACAGAGATTCTTTGATAGGAACTCCCACAGCTGAGGAGCTCTGACCATTAAACACCCAGTAACCTTTAGTTATTAGCCGGGATTCAGGAACAACTGCTCAGAGATCACCTTTTCAATTTATGTGGAAATAATCATAATTTAATGGAAAGGTTAATTGAAGAGTCAACAGTGATATGATGAAGGAGCTGTAGCGATTAATGAAAGCTGTTTGATGATTTCCTCCTAATTTCAACTCATTTTGGTTTCAATCAAGCTCTTTAATGTAGAATAAAGTCTTCATTTTTATACCATCAAAATGTCAAGCAAGTTCCTGCACTAATTTATGGTGAGTGCACTGTCAGCGGTGGATTCCACTGATTTCAGCTGCTTATTGTAATTTGCTTGGGTTATTAAAATGTTCCTCTGTGGGCTCAGTGTTATGTGAAGCCTTTGTCTTCAGTAAATCAATAGTAAATTAAATGGTAAATGGACATATATTCGTATAGCGCCTTTCTAGTCTTC
>NW_023339674.1:26763587-26766219 GCF_004916995.1 Morone saxatilis
TCGCATACTGTAGCAGAAAATCGACTGTAATTAACATCGTGAGTTATTGAATTGGGCGTGTTTGGCCACCCGGCACATTATCTTGATTTAGATTCCTATGAGGGATGTTTAGGGATTTAAACAAAATAGATTAACACTTGATACAACAAATTGAAGTATGAGATGTCATGTTTGCTATCCCTGGTCAACGTCACCTGTTGCCTGTCAACCCGGATGACGTCGTTGGCATACAAAATAATGTGTTTATCAACTAGATAGGGCTGTCTACCTTTTCTGTCATAGAGCCACTAATATTTATTTTCTCCCCATGGTTCTCAATGGGCTGGTCCTGGTCATCCTGCTGCTGCGAATCCTTGTTAAAGAAGTCAGTCTGATATCTACCAATGTAGATAAAAGCACTAATAGATATAAGCGCTCTATGGCAGTCATTCGCAAATACCAGGAAAACAGAGAGACTGATCAATAAACCCCCCACACACGAGAAGGGCCTTGGTCCTCTACATAAAGGTTCATAAGTTGTAGAAGACATATTATCAACGCAAAATAAGAGATAATCATTGTATGAATTCTTTCTGATAACAAATCTACTCATCAGCTTGAGGAAATCCTTTGAACCATTTATAAATGCAACAAGAACCCCAAAAGCTGACATACCTTTGTTATACACTTGTAAGCGCGCGGCGCGCTTCCCACGGAAAGCCAACTGCTCAGAGATCCCCCTTTTCATTTTCGTGCCGAAACTAAATCTCCACCATCTGTTAACCTGGTAGGTTAATTTGAAGAGTCCATCTCAGGTAGATTGGATTGATCGAGGATGGAGAATTACAATAGAGTAGCTGTTTCTTGATGATTATCTTCCTCTAATTTCATATCCATTTTGGTTTTAATACACTGCTCTTTAATGTAGATCAGTCTTTTCATTTTTTAATGTTTGACGGTGCTCAAATAGAAGTGTCTCCGCAAGTTCTGACTCGCAATGCTATTTGGGAATACAGAGTTGCTAATCTCCTCCAGCGCTGAGTCAGACTAGCAATAGGGAGCGCGAGAATTTCCAGCTGCTTATATAGTTCTATTCATGTGCTTGGTGAATTATTAAAGAAATGTCCTTCTGGCGCGGGTCTGATGTTCTTATGTTGTAAGTAAGGTGCTCTTAACTAGGCTCAGGAAATCTCATCAATAGACGTAATTGAAAGATTACAGAGTCCCACAATAGGTAACAGTAAACAGCTAGATAGTTGGGTTTTACTTGCTCTGGGGAATAACCAATAATAGTTATCGTATAGCCGGCCTTTCGTAGTCTTTCGGACCCACGGTCCAAGAGCGCTTTTCTTACGTGCGACCATTGCACCCTTTCCACACAGTGCATTTTTTCACGTCAGTGATGGGTCAAATATCCATCAAATCAGAAACTAGACTCATTCATAATAATTCCACAACCGATGGCACAGCAGCGGGAGCAATTGTGGGTCAGAGTATCTTGCTCAAGGATACTTAGAAATTTGGCGGGAGGAGCCGGGGATCGAACCAACAACCTTCCAATTAGGGGACGACCCGCTCTACCTCCACACCACAGCCGCCCAAAATTAAAGGATTCCATTGTGGAGGAGAAGAAACCAGTTTTATCACAAGAGTTTTTTTTTGTAATTTCCTGTTTGTTTCTCATCTAACATAGGTAGTAGTGCTGGTAAGAGTTTGGGTTCAGTGCACTTTATCCAATCGCCACCAAACTTCATGTTTGATAAGAGTCCTGCCTTGAACCCATCATTCAGTCATAGTCATAGCACCATCTACAGGAAACAGGAAGTAAACCTTGGGTAATAATCTGATTTATGTGAAATTTTCCCAGTGTGGTCCCAGTGTGTACACATGATGCTGGCACATGACAAGACTGCAGTATGCCCTGATGAGTGCAGACTGCAAGGGCTGATCATTGCTGCTTCCAGCTTTAATTAATATATATAATTATAGGCTGATGTCATGTTAAACAGCAAGCACTGAATTCCACTCACTCCAGCTGTCACACAATTGTGGGACTTTCTCTAGAGCTGTTGTACTTTTTAAATGTGTCCCTGTGCTCTAAAAGAGATTTACCACAGAGGACAAGAAAATTGCACAGAGCAAGGATCCGCGTCTCATTTCCTAATTTTTTGAAGTGAAACAAGCTGAAGACATTGTTTTATGAGACGGTGTCAATCAAACAGACACCTGGCATTCCATTTGTGAGTGTTTGCTCCAGATGCCTGACATTTGCATAGAGTTCACTCGAGATCTGCTTTTCACGAATCCCCCTCAATGTTGCATGCAAATTTTTGAGGTTCACTTTCCCTCCACAAACTTTTAACTCCTGTCCATTTACAAATGAATGAGGGGCAGAACCTTTCTTAAATGCCATTTACTGTGTGAAGTTTTGCATGGCTCTGGGATCTGTTCATTTGTGTGTTTGTTCCTGTTCCTGAGAGTGTTTTTGTTTTAGTTAGCAGGATACCTCAAAAACATACTTCACAGCGCTTTTGTTCCTAACTCCTTGTTAAGAGCAGGAGCAAAACAGTTTGGTTTTTTCCGCCATGTCTAACTTTTTGCGGTGGGTTGGTAAAGAGAGAAGGACAGAGACATAGGTGCACAGCAACAACAG
>NW_023339674.1:26766352-26766791 GCF_004916995.1 Morone saxatilis
ATAGAAATATCTAAAGGCAGCATTCAAAATCAGTACATTGTTTATTATTCTAATTAGTACATTAAATTAAATTCTGTTTTTTAATCTAAATGTGTTCCTTTTGACCCCTTTAGATCCACCCCTGTGTATGGGTACACTGTCAGCAAAATAAAATGTCATATTGATTTTTATTTTAAAACACCTCAAACATCCAATCTTCACTAAATCTGGTATGTACGATATTTTGATGGCATACATGTTTAGTATACATGTTCTCTAATATTTTCCCATAACTGACCATCAAAAGTCAACTTACTAAGTTTCTAGCACTTTTAACCACACTGTCAGTGTCTTCCCCAGCAGACGGTATTTACTCAGTTGTCATCACATCATCACGTCTAAGAATAGAGGCCATCAAACATTATAGTGTACAGAGTCCCTTGAGGCAAATTTGGGATAT
>NW_023339674.1:26766883-26767239 GCF_004916995.1 Morone saxatilis
TGGTTCACACAGTCAGCTAAAGAAAACTGAGATGGAGGTAAAAGCTCCAGCAGAACCAAGAAGTGAACCGTTATTGTTACGGTCAGTTTAATTTCACTGATTCTTGAAGGCACTGGCTGCTTGCTACTAAATTTAGATGACATATTAACATATCAATGTCAAAGAACCATGCAAAATGTGACAGTATTTGAACTAGATGGCAGCAGCAGTTCTATACAAAGTGGTAGTATTTTCAGGATTTAGATATTTTTCAAAAATCATCACAATTGTCTGTATTATATTTTCAAAATCCTGATGCACATGACTGGGAACAAGAATCAATCAACAAATCTATTTTTTAGTACTCCCAACCACCA
>NW_023339674.1:26767335-26768841 GCF_004916995.1 Morone saxatilis
TAGTTAATAAATAATTTTACTTGATGAATGGACTGTAGTGGCTTGAGCCACCGTAAAGTTGATTATGTTGGATTATAAAAAATAAAATCAAGGGGATACATTGGATGCACTGTGTTTGTCCATCTTCTGCAGTTGTCCACTATTCTCAGGTAAGAATTGAATTTAATGTTCAGTAAGTTCAGTAATTGCGTTATTTAAAGGTCCAGTGTAGTAGTGTAGTTACACAGTGCAACTCACTCACTTTCCCGTCCCTATCCAAGCGCGAGGAAAACGGGTCAGCAAAATGTGAAAAACACAAACAGGCCTTGGTTTGGTGTGTTCTTTCTGAGCTACTGTAGAAACATGGCAGTTCAATGCGTTACTACACTGCTGCCATTAAATGACACAGAAAGAAGAAGAACACCTACTAGCGACGACAGACTGAAGACGGCAACAAGTGCAGCTGCAAAGACAGCTCTTCCTCGACTCGTCAAGAAAAACAGTCAAACTGTTTTCGCGTCACATTCCAAACCACGCCCTTGTCTGAATTTGTCCTTTCACTCATGTAGCACTTAACAGACCATCCGTGGCAGGTGTGTTCTTACATACTGTTGGTACTGTTGGGTCTCTGTAAATGTTATAAGGAGTTCGGTCTAGACCTGCTCTATTTGAAAAGTGTCCTGAGATAACTTCTGTTATGAATTGGCGCTATACAAATAAAATTGAATTAAAAAAAAAAAAAAAAGATTTCTACAGTAGCCCTTTTTGCCCTTAGGGCCTTGGCGTTTTTTTTACAGCCTCAGTAGTTTTTTCATATATACTTGACAGCCCGTCCCTCATTCCAGGTTGTCAGACAGACAAGTAAAACCGTTTAGTTGCAATCTGCAACTTCACCACTAGGTGCCACTAAAACTCCTACACCTGGATCCTTTAAACCGCTTCCTCTGTGATAGCCTTTACTACTAAGCGAGTACACTATATTTCTACGGAAGCGCATTGCATTCACTGGTTAAAAAAAAATTGAACCATATCCGTAATTACCAAGATGAGGCAAAGGTTGCCAACAATTGCCACTGCTTCACTTCAGAACCACTAACGCGCATCCACGAAAAGAGGTTAAATCATAATTGTAGCGTCCGCCAGGAACGTGCTTAAAAAGAATGACAAAAGTGTTTTTTCAGCAAACCTAAATTTATCGCTGGAACATTTAACAGGTTACTTGTCGGCCAGTAACCCACGCACCATAAAACACAAAACATAAAGTTAGCCGTAAGGCTCGCTCACAACACCACGCGCACTCGCCCCGCCCCCCTACCTTACTCCATTCAATCCCAAACTGTCATTAACTCACACTTACAATTTTGGACATTAAAAACAAGAACATTATTTGGCAGGGTCGTTACATATAATATGTCTTATGAGTAAATGAAAAACTTGGTTTTATTTACGACTGTGTCGTTTGTTTACGTTTACCATGTGACGTCCGTTAACCGTGGCAACAAGAAAAGATGACATGGCTTGACATGC
>NW_023339674.1:26768866-26774170 GCF_004916995.1 Morone saxatilis
CATGCAATGCGCTTCCGTAACTGAAAGAGGATTTACAGACATTTCCTTTTTCTTTATCTTATCATCAGGACTCGTAATTATGAGATGTTTTCTCATAATTACGAGATCTTTTCTCATAATTACGAAATCCTGATCTCGTAATTACGAGATATGGTGTCAAGTTTTTTTTAATCCAGTGAATGAAATACGCTTCCGTAATTATCTGTATTATCTGTAACTAAATAAATTAGTTCAATCAGTTCATAATAATCATATCTATACTGGGAATCGACGAGGCTTAAACATAAGTAGGTGGGGCTAACCACTAGTTGTTAATTTAAGCCTGGAATTAATATGGGTTGATCAAGAACTGAGCCTCAGAGCAATGTTTTTGATCACAAGAGTTAGAAAACTATTACTATTACTAATATTGTTTTTCCACACCACTGACATATACAATGGATGACATTGACTGCATTGCATTGTGATGGCTCATAAAGCCCATGGCCTCCATGTTAGCGAATGGGACAAATAATCAAAGTACACATCAAATACATTTTTCCCAAAGATGGTTTCTGTCTTTTTAGATAGTTCTTACTTTTTTCAGATTTATGTATAACATTTTTTTGATAAGTTCAGTTTTAATTAGTTATTTGAAGCTTTAAAAAGGGGATTTCACGTCATGGTTGACAGCTGGGTCCTGCTCGCTATTGAGTTGGCCAGGTGTATGGACTGGATGCTGATACCAGCGGCCATATCTGGGATATTTTGGCTTCATTTTTGTACAGTGGGAGGAAGTGGAGACACCACATCCATTTTGTATATGTCAATGGTTCACACTGACAGACTATCCAAGAGGAGTAAACATGATGTCAAATGGACAGACAGGTAACTCATTGTTTGGACAGTTTTAGTGATGTCATCCTGCATCAGTAGCGCTGCATGAACCCATATGGGGAGATTAAGTTCTAGTGACTGACAGCAGGTCTACTCAACCTGATGTGCTTATTCATCTTCTCTGGTGTCACAGAAATAACCGTTTAGTATCATTATGAGGCACTGTAACTGGACCACACCAAATTCTTGCAATCACGTGCTGTACACGGGTGCAAAATGATCTTATAAATATATACATTGCTAATACAAATCACTATTTTGACAGCTTGCAATCAGCAGAATGATTTAATAGTGATTTAGCTTTGGAGTTCATGCTAAAATCGCATACAGTGTGGCACCCTGATAGCTTACCCGGTAAAGCTAACACCCCATGTACCAAGGCTGAGTCCTTGCTGCAGCAGCCATGGGTTTGCGTCCAACCTGTGGCCCTTTGCTGCATGTCATCTCCTCTCTCTCTCCCTCTTTCCTATCTTGAGCTGTCCTACTAAATAAAGGCGAAAAGCCCAGACAAAAAACAAAAAAAACAATCACATAGCCTACATTAGCAGCCACTCAGAATTGCCGCTTTCAACCAGCTGCTAGCCAGTTATATCCATCCATTCCAGTCAGGACTCTGACTCTGCCACTCAAGGACATTCACCTTCCAATCCTTAAGCCGCTGTGTTGTTTTTTTGGTTGTGCTGGAAGTTGACCCACCTGCCCATCTTTAGCTTTTTAGCAGAGGGCCATAGGTTTTCCTCAATAATTTGAGTGTACTTGACTGCATCCATTTTCCCTTCAATCCTGACCAATTACCCAGTCCCCGCTGAAGAGAAACATCCCCACAACATGATGCTTCCACCCCCATGCTTCACAGTAGGTATGGTGTTCTTTGGTTGTTACCAAACATAATGCTTGAAATTCAATCCAAAAAGTTCTTCTTCATCTGACCATAAAACCTTCCAAGAATAATTTTTTGCAAATTGCAAACAAGACTCAGTGTGGCCCTTTCTCAGAAGAGGCATCTTTCTTGCCACTCTCCCATACAGACCGACCAATCTTAGCCATAAAGTCCTTCAAAGTTGACTCTTGTAGCTTCCCTGATCAATATCCTCCTGGCTCTGTCATCCAGTTTGGAGGGACAGCCCAATCTAGGCAGGTGTTGGTGGTGCCATTCACTTTCCACTTCTTAATAATGCTCTGAATGGTACTCAGAGAGATAGTTAAAGCCTTTGAAATCTTTTTGTATTCTTCTCCTAACTTGTGCCTTTCCACAACTTTATCCTGGAGCCCTCTTGAAAGCACCTTTCCAAACACGGTGTATTCTTTGCGTTTCCATGCACTACTAGTAATGGAATCATCATGGAACAGCTGGTTTTATTATGAAGTAATCAAAACCACTTCAACTGAGCCAATTAACATGGTGTGTGATCTGTAAGGTGACTGGTTGGACCTGAGCAAGTTTATACTGGTTACTCTAAAGGGCTGCTCACATATCCAAACCAGATATTTCACCAATTAGATTTGAATTATTCAGAATGTTAGTTTACCTTTGTTGAGGGTAATAATGTGTAAATGCAGCTGGGAAAAGTTGGATTTAATTTATTTCAATGTGTAGGCTGTAATGTAATTTTGACAGTGTATGATGATTTTCTATAGGCACTGTAATTATCAGTATGTTCTATTGTAAAAACATGTGGCTGTTTTTTCTAAAGGAGAAATGTGTCCTCATCCTCATGCTTAACCAAGCATAACTGAATAAGTCTAACTGATATCTATTTCTTTATGTGTTCTTAGCAGCAAGAGACAGTTGTAGCTCCATCATGCATCTGTTACCAGCACTGAACCACATGTGTGATCTCATCTTAACACACAGACAGTTGTCATTTCAGCTGTGCTGTTTATTAATTATACAGCTTGTACAAAAATAAATTACATCTCGCCATCTGCAGATTGTGTGTGTATTTTCAGTCGTGTACAAAACATCCAATTCATACACCCATGCAAACACGCATACACATGTGCAATCACACATGTACACAAGCACACGTGAGTCACACATCCCCAGATTCCCAAGGAGACATTTGCACACATTCATATTCAGGAGAGGAGGAAATGATCAGGCTGTAGAAATGTCAGAATCAATCAGCCAATCTCAGACGAGAACAGAAGCCCCCATGGTCTGTGAGGCCGATGAGAATAAGAGAGTCTGTGTGTGTGTGTGTGTGTGTGTGAGTGTGAGAGAGAGAGTAAGAGAGAAACGGAGAGAAATAATTGCCTCAGCATAGTTGAAAAGATTTTTTTACAGAAAATCACAGATAAAGAAAGAGATTGTAATTACCTTTGCTGAGTTTGAAAGTAAGGGAGAGAGAGAGAATATAATACCAAAGCTTTATACAGTATTTCTGATTCTGTTTTGTAGTACTCTACTGCCCCCCACTGGAATGAATCAGTCCAGACAGCAACTCCATAAAACCCAAATCAAGCTGCCGCAGAATATACAGATGGGTGGTAAATGGACCTGTACTTGTCTTCCGACCACTTAAAGCGCTTTTACACTACATGCCACCATCACACAGCAATGGCAAAGCCCATTGAACAGAAACTACTGCATACACATTAACACACACAGATGCACAGCATTGGAAGCAATTGGGGTTCAGTATCTTGCTCGAGGATACTTCACATGTGGCAGGAGGAGCCAGGGATTAAACCAACAACCTTCTGATTAGTGGACATAACATGTGTTGCTAAGCACAGAACAGTTTCAGTGCTCCTTGTCATAGACCCTCCAAGTGTGTGGAACTCTTACTGAACAGCATTCTTCCAACGATCTTCTTTCATTTGATGTTTTCATGTTGTTAGTGGCAGACTCTGTTCACTGTTTGAAAGGCAGGAACATAAAAAAGGAGCAATTTGGAGTTCAGTGTCTTGCTTAAGGACACTTTGACATGCAATGAGAGGAGCCAGGGATTGAACCGCCAACCTTCCGATTAGTGGACAACCCGCTCTACCTCTGAGTCACAGCCACCCCCCAATGTATACACTTCAACCAGGACTACAAAACTTTAATTTACCACACCACACCTGACACCAAAATGTCTCTTTCTAAACCTATACAAAATGTTCCTGATCATTTGATTTATTTTTCTACAAATATTCTATATTTTTATATATTTTTGTGTTTATTTAAGACTGGCATTGTAGATATTAAGCTGCTCTTATCTTTAGTAATAGTATATAATAATTATATAATAAAATTATAGGATTTTAGTGGTCATATTTACGTTGTCCTGGAAGGTTTTGATGAATTTACAATTTAATTTAAAAAACTGTTTGATCAGTGTTACATGTTTAGTTAAATCTTGCGTAATCACAAGATCATGACTCCAGATGTGGTATTCTGATAAAAAAAGGACAGTCTTTTGTCCTGTGTCCTTTAGGCCCAACATGTGCACTGCAGACTTTGATGTGAACTACACTTTCAGACTATCTTCCTTGTGGCATTTGGTTAGGAGCCTCTGCTCTTGTTTGTCATTGTTTTGCTGTTCTTTATACGTCAACAAGATGAACCAGCATGTGAATGGAACACAGTAGCATCTAAATTTGAGAGAGAAAGCATTTTAGGGAAGGTAGAACTGTCACAAGTGCCCTTGTTCTTTGAAAGCATTATTTAACCAGAAATGGGCTGTGCCATAATGCTTCATTCCTGCTCTAATTAATTAATTAATTAATCTTCATTTAATCAGGCAGTCTCATTGAGATTAGGATAACTTTTCCGATAGAGACCTGAGAACAAGAAACAATTATAAAAACAAGTGCAATAATCACAAAACATCAGTTAATCAAGGTTTAAAATCTGCAATGAATACTATTGAGTTTAAGGGCAGAATGCAGTATATTCCATTTGAAAGGTGCAATTTGTACCAGAAATCACTTCTGCCAACATTAATGACTGCATGCGATAGGGCAATAAGTATAAATAACTAAGAAAAAGCGGTAGTGACTCTGAATGTGTCAGAACAACCAGCAAGGTGACTCAACATTTAGTTAATTTATTTCAACACAGTATAACATCACACAAGTCCCATTGTTCAAAACACAGAATAAATAACATTTTACATAACATTAACAGTTATTAACTCGCTACCACCAGTGTTACGCTTTGTCCTGTATAGGCGAGGTAGTGTCACTAACCCTAATCTGCTGATGTCGCAGTTTTGGTTAGGTTTCAGCACAAAAAACTACTTGGTGAGGGTTAGGAAAAGATTATATCTGACAAAATCAATGTTGACTCTTTGTCAACAGCTGGTGAAAGTCTTGTAGGGAATGTGTTTGAGCTGTCCATCCACCTTAACTCCTCCAAACAAGGACTATTCACTATTTATACTACTGCTGGTACTGCATCTCCATACATGTAAGTACACTGGACAAAGAGGACCTGTATCC
>NW_023339674.1:26774324-26775976 GCF_004916995.1 Morone saxatilis
GCCATCGCTGTTTGAATGTGTGTGTGAAAGGGTGAATGTGTAAAAGCGCTTTGAATGGTTGGAAGACTAGAAAGGCTAGAAAGGTGTTATACAAGTACAGGTCCATTTACCATACAGCATCATATCATATAGAAATACAATCTGTCAAAGATCCAGTCTGTAATCTTCTGTATACTGTCTGTATCTTTGACAAATACAAACGTAACACCAACTTGGATAATACTATATTTTTGTGCATTTATTCCAGCAGTATTTTTCATGTGATGGACCCTATACATTTCATATCTCCACCGACCACTCAGACAAAAGAAATAACACACACCCTCCAGATGTTGGCAGCGTAACATGTTTTACATTTTGTCCAGACAGGAGGAAATCTGGGTGGAATTATGAGCCAAAAAATAAAAGAATAAAATAAAAAACAGACTTAGAAGAAAGCCCTGAGACTTCAAATCCAACTTCTGTAGGAGCCCTCACTGTCTGCAGACCTTTTCTGGATCTACTGTTCATTTATCTTTTGCACATCATCATCCTCTCTGTCTACTGTGCCTTTGTGTTTACTGTAGTTGGAACTTAAATGTGATGCACAGACACAAGGACATCACAGGCTCTGTCATGAGGTACAATCTAACATTTCTGCCTCTCTGTGTTTTGTCTTTTTAGATTTTGTTGGTCTGTTGAGTCACCAGATTTGTGACTCAAGTGAAGAAACTGTGTCTCCCAAACACAGTAAATAAGCTTTTAAGAAAGGATTGCGACTGACAACAGAAGACAAATGAATAATGTACGAACAGAATTTCAGGGTTGAGTCATCTGACTTGAGTCCATGCCTCTGTCATTCATTCAAGTTTGTGCTTCTGTTGTAGCTTGTAAACTACACAACCAACGAGGTCTTCAATCAAAGTCGTTATATCTGGATGTGCAGGGCTCTGCGGTCAAGTTAGCGATCCATCCATTCCACCGCCTCAACATGTGGACTGTCTTACTCTATACCTGACTTCATTGTCTCTGAAACCAAGTGAGCATGTTAGAAATCTAGGTGTTTTTAGGTAGGTGGATTTGGAAGTCAACGTCAACAGTTAAATCTTTGTACAATTTTTGGTGTAATTGTATATGGTACTTTTGTTGTTGAGGACTCCCTTGGATGGTACATCTTAAGGGGAACGTTTTCCAGTAAATCCATCTTGCTGAAAAACTGGTTCACATATTCATCTCCTCCAGGTTGTGCCAGTGGTCTTCAACCTGGGGGTTGGGAGATCATTTCCGGGGTTCATCAAATGCTTGTGGAGAGACAGGAAGCAGACAGGAAGCAGCTCCCAGTAATGTCATCCCTTTAATGACACTCAACAACAGAAGGGACAGTATTTGACAACTTGGGGGTGAGAACACGTTGACACTACTGGGACAAGTATGCGATTGTTGAATGTGTCTCTTCCAAGCCATGAGTGCCTCCATTCTTCTGGTTTCAGACTTTCCACTGATATTTAACCTACATACATATCCAAAAATAGTTGTGTTTACTGCTGTCAAAAGATACTATTCACCTCTATTTATACAACTAGTGCAGTGCCCGTAGGAAGTATGTATTGCTATAGAAAAGTGTGAGGTTAAGTAGCTTTTTCATGGATGGCCAAATGAGGTTGTGTTTGAAG
>NW_023339674.1:26776076-26795751 GCF_004916995.1 Morone saxatilis
TCAAGAACCAAAGCTAATTTGGTGAATAAATACTAGCAAAGTAAATTAAATTATCAAAATTGAATATACTTAGTTTCAGTTGTAATTGCCTGATTATAGTATATCATTTTAAGTTGATAGATTATTGTAGTTGCTGCTTGTGAGCAAGAAGTTCAATTACATTTTTTTTTTATTTGTATACGCCCAATTCATAACAGATGAGTTATCTCCAGGACACTTTTTCAACTATTATAGAGCCAGGTCTAAACCGAACTCCTTATAATGTAAGTTACACAATAACTTATTTGTGAAACGATCATGGACTGCATTACACTGAGAGTTAGCATGAGTCAGTTATCACACCAAAAAATACAAATGCTTGGGGAAAAAAACAGAGCATGTATTCACAATATCTAAAGAACACGGAGAGATGTGGGAAATCAAAGAAGTTGTTTCAGCCATGCCCTCTAGTGTCATATATATAGAGAATGAAAGTCAGCCTTTCCAATGTACACTAGCACTTATTATCATGTGTTTTATATTAATATTCAATATAATTATACAATACCCATGTTTGACAAATAAAGTGAAATGTATGCTGTCTGTAATGGTATTACTGCTGAGCTGCTGTGGTGCCATAGATTCCCTAGACTGCTCAAACAGTTGTTTTCTTTTGTGGCGCTGCAAATCCTTTTATGAAAGTTCTAGCCCATATAACCTAAAGCTCTCTAATTTTATTAGAATTAATCAAATTCTGTGGTTTCCTGTCTGGAAAGTGGAAGGCGGAGTGAAAGGAAAGGTGATCATTCTTTAAAAAAGATGCAGTACACAGTGAATACTTGGCATTAGGGATAGGCTGTCTGGAGTGCCCCCACCACTCGTAAACTTAATATTCATTTACTTTATAACAACCATTATTATTAAATGGTAAATTCCATAGTTAGTTAAACTTTAGTTCATTATTTCACGGTTATCAAACAATGAAATAATAACTAATTATTAGTACATAATTCAGTGGTTCCCAAACTTTTTCCTTTAGCGATCCCTGTTTCTACCATATAGTAAACTGACTAAGTGACATATTTTATGGATATTTCATATTATATTTCACAACTGTACAATGAACCCAAATCGTGAACTCAGTAACTACAAGAAGTTTGCGCTAAACTGATCTGATGTGATTTGGATAAACTTTGAGCAAATTATTTCCTGTTAGTTAGGGAACTTTTAATACAATTTTCTGTCTGTATTATGTATTTTTTAAATCATTTTTAACAATCATACAGACTTAATTAGTCAGTATTTCAGTAGTTCAGTATTTCCTTGTCTTGGCCATTGTTCTATTAGACAATTTACTTTACTTTTACTTTTCTTCACAGACGTGAACAAAATGCTGGGATATAGGCTTACTTTGTATATTTTAATTTAGTTTTAATACATTGCTTAAAATCAAGAAGGCCTCATAACCCCCAAGAAGCTTTGGTGACCCCTAGGTTGCTTTAATTGATGTTATTTTATCATTAGTTTATGTCATATAAAAGTTTATTAATAATATATCTTATCATAACTGATAAGCAGGCATGTAATCATGTAATCATAATACAAAAAGAAGGTAACTGTAATCCATTACAGTTACATTTAGTAATATATATCAGTTTGTCATTAAAATTACATAAGGCAGAGGACACGTTTTTGATGTTTATAATCTTGGTTTCCATTTTCTTTCCAAAGGTTACATTGTTCTGTTGTCTTCTACTTCTTATTGATTCTTTCCTCTTCTCTTTATTTACATTTGGTGTTGAGGTAATCCAAAGGTAAAAGAAAGTTTAATTCTGTGATACCTGGATTAGGTTACTGACTACATTTTAGGTAGGAAATTAGTAACTGTGTGATTACATTTTTAAAGTAACCCTCCCAACTTGAAGAGAGATGATAACAATTACATTGTGATTACATTTGTAAACTATTAACAGTTTAATATTGCTAACATTACAACATTTTATGTACTGTATTAAGCATGTATGTAAATGATTTGTAAACCGTTAATACATCGTTTGTAAAAGATCTATACAGATAGAAGGAGCAAATATTTCTAATACTGTTAATGGTTAATATTAATGATAATAATTACTGCCCTTTCCAAGAAGTTTGGGACATTAGTTTGTAAACCGTCTATAAACATTATTTGGATGGTTATTATTAGTAAGTTTTATAGCATTACTAATAATTAGTAAAAATATATGAACTACTATTTCATTTTTAAGAGTGCATTAACTGAGTTTTAGTACCGATCAATTTACCATTTATTAATAATGGTTATTATAAAGTGTTACTGTTAAATTCCCCCTCAACAATTCATAGTACATTTTATTTTATTTTTTTGTTTTAGGGATTTTTAAAAGTAGGAATTATATCTAAATTTCATTCTACAAACTTGTTGTTGTCATCGACGATAAAATGAAATGAATCCTTATTTTTATCTGTAGCTACAGCCCGTTATTGTGTTGTTTATCCTGTTTGCCTGATGTGCCGTATATTGCATTGCATTGTGTCTCTTTTACAGTCTAAAAAAATAAAAACTAGTATAAAAAATAAAAATAAAATCTGCAACAACAAAAGAAAAGCTCCAATAATAAAACTGTTGAAGTCCTCATCATACGATCATATTATTATGATCCATGACCTGAGTTATTTTTAATTTTTCACTCATCCGATCCCATCCAGGTCAGACCAGGATAAACCAGAAACTAACCTTACACAAACAAGGCGCACACACGCACAGAGCCCCGCTATAAAAGACAGAAACATCCAGCGGGCAGCTGGAGTCATGACGGAGAGCGGCGGGGCTCTGCAGCGCCTGAGGTGAGTACACGCGTAACGACGCACAGGAGCTGGTCAGTTTACAGCACAGCAGGAAAGATGGGTTCGCTTTTTTTTTTTGTTTTTTTTGTTAATGTAACGAATGTACGCTGTATATTTGACAATGAATTGTAGCTGTACGGTGAATCAATCTATTGTTTGTTCTTCTGGACCATAATTAGCCTTGGCGGTGGAGTTTAGAAATGTGGATGAAGGAAAATACAATTCCGTAAACTGATCACTGATCCAGGGACGCTGGAGATCAGCCAGAGTTGGGGAGAGAGAAAGTCTGTCTAAATAATGATGTTGTACTAAACGCTATTGCTTGACATTTATGGTTGGAATTAATTTGAATAAGCTGATTTAACAAAAAAAATGTTGAAACTGATTACATTGAGAAATTTTAAGTAAAACAAAATCAATTTTGTGAGTTAAAAAACATTCTTCATCAAGTAGCTTTAGTAACTCAGTGACACTGACATAATTTTGTAATTTTTATTTGTGCCGTGAAAACAGAATACCTTGTAAAAAGTACTAGTGAAAGATTCTTAATCAAGAATGTTGTTTTAACTTAACTAACTTAAGTTTGTGTTATTTAAAATCAATTTTGACAAAAAAGCTTTGAGTTAAAATAACTTACGCATTACAGGGTATTTAATAGTTGTTAGCATTTTACACTTTTCTCACTTTTTACTTTGTTAAATGCTGTCAAATTTAAAACATTAATTTAGATAAATTTTTTGAATTATGTGTTAAAAAATTTAAATTTAGTGATATACTTAAGTTCAATGAAAAATATATATATAAAGATTTGTAAATAAAACAGTGTTTCAATTGATTTCCAATGCTGCTTTTAGATCTTTTTTTTTTTAGATCTTCAGTGCTTTACTAACTGTTTTTAAGTTCAAATATCTTCATTTTGACGTTTTTCCAAGCAAATATTGATACATGTGATGTTTGTAAATAAATCAGCATATATTTCTGCCACCCCTTAAAGTCTCCATGCCACCCTCTGGACGACTCATGAATATTTAGATCTGCTCTTGTTGGTTTGAACATAGCTCCTAATGTTCCAACCAGACTGGTTTGAAACCAACAGGCAGCAGTATAGTTTGGTCATTGTGTTAAGTTATAATGACCTCAGGGATCCACAAAAGAAGCAGACTATTACTTTTGTTCAGTGTGTTCTGGCTCAGGTCTGTTCTCATGTTGATGTGGAGACTCTATGGGGGACATTTGTAATGTTTGACCATGAGTTGCATTAGATTTAAGCACAAACAATGAATCATTGATTGAATTTCTCTGGGATACAAAATGTTGCGTTTTAAATGTCTACAGCAGAGTTTATTCCAAAATGTTTTCCAGTTTAGTTTTTATTATTCAATGTTTAGTTTTACTTTAGTTTTTATTCATTTCAGTTTTAGCTTTTTTTATTACAATACGGGGTGTATTTGTCAGAATAGGTATTGCAATAATGCCTAATGCCTTCTCATGCTTATTATGTTGACACATTTGACTAGTATTTTCTGTATATTTATTTTATTTTATTTTAGTTAAGTAAATAATATTGTTTCAGTTAGTTAAGTCTAGTTGTTATTTTTATTTCAGTGAACTGTTTCTTCCACATATAGTTTTAGTTTAGTTTTGGTTAATAACCTCGTCCTACAATAATGGCATTTATAAAGGAACTATTATATAGTGAATTTTATAATAACCCACATGCTTATTTGGATACTTACTGACTTTAAGATGACCTCATCGGACCTTTTGGATTTGTACTGACCTCATATTAAAAATACGGGTTACCTGACCACCTGTACTATTGATACTACTGCTGTTATTTCTACTCTTTCTACTATTAATTCTTCTGCTATTAGTACTCCTACTGATACTATGACAAGTGCTAGTAGTATTATAATCACTGTAACTGTGTATATGTTAACTGATACAAAAAACTTTTATCGGTATATATTGCAGAAAGAAATGCTTGTGGTAGTATATAAGTGTCAGTGCTAAATGTATCCAGCAGAGTGTGCTGTGATTTTCAATACTGTTGCAAGCAGCACAGATTTAGAGAGAAGAAGCGAAACTCACAAAAAACATTAACACCCCTGTCCAGAGCCAGTGTTTTGTTTGTCCCTTGTGGGATACTGTAGAAACATGGGGGTTCAAGGACCCACTCCCTCTGCAAATAAAAACAGCTCATTCTAACATAATGAAAACAGAATGGTTCTTATCACAAACATAGCTATGAATATGATATTCTATTTCTGACAATAGATCCTCCTCAATGTTACACACTGGATCTTTAAACATTCTTTAAGCTATTTGTTTAAGAAAACAGCCTTCTGTTTACCTTTGCATTGTAATATCAGTTCACAATCCACATAGAAAAGCTCTACTTTCACCCGCTAAAAAATGTCCAATACTGGTCGGGCTCTAAAGAGCATATTAATTGATTTATAAATACATTTAGAAAATAAAAACGGATGATATAAAATACTAAAGGGCAAATGCAAAGAAAAGTTAAGGAATAAACAAATTAATAATGTATAGTGTATTACTACTTGGAGTACACAAAAGCCTAAAACAGTGTAACAGTAGCATTGTGCTTGTGCTCCCATGCATGCACTCCCAAAGTGACAAGAGGCCCACAAAGTTATTGTATGAAATTCTTGCACTTGTGATGGTATGACAGTGTTGCCAGTTGAATCAAAGGACAAAGAAACCACTATAATCTGCACTTATCTTCTTGAAAAATCCAATTCTATGGATCACCTTATTTCCAGCTTTGTTGTCCAGTTAACCCAACTGATTCTTGGAACAACCTGCCACTCTTTACTTTTCATGTCACTGTTTTTTCTTTTTAGAGCAACTATACCCAGGAACTATTTTACTTCCCAGTGCTCTTGTCCATTTAACTACTCTCACTCCTCTAGCTGTCCTCTTCCATGTGAGTTATTTGTCCTCCAGCTCACAGGTCTCTGATTTATCCTCCCCCTTCACCCTTCACCCTTAAAAATAACAATTTACTTCACAGAAATGAATGAAATGCTGAGATATAGGCCTTCTGTATAGTTTTCTTACACCACTTAAAATCAAGAAAGCCTTGTCTCCATGAGGCTGTGAAACTATCCCCTTGTTGGGGTTGGGAACCAGCGCACCAACATAATGTTACTGTATTAACAGCACAGAATAAACTATTCAAGGAATCTGCATATTGATTGAACGATTGTAGAATTTTAATTGTGATTTTTTTACCATTACAACAAGGTGGAATGAATAAAGCCCAGTTACTAAAAACAGCCGCCTGTGACGAAACTCACCTGCCACTCGAATGACCTTAAATATGCATAACTTTAAGCATGACAGATTGATTCACTGCTGGAGCCAACCATTAGTGGAACTGCAGTTTTCTGCTCTTTCAAACGTAACTGAAAGTATTATTAGTTATTTCTTAATTGAAACCCCTTCTCATAAGTTCCTGTCACCCCCTCCAGGAAGTGTTGCTTCCACTGCCACACACCACACTGTCAGTTCTGGCCACCATCTTGCTTCACCCAAGAAGAAGCCATGACTGCCTTCAAAGGCATCTGGACTAAGGAGTTCTGGCGCTGTGTGGGGGCCGAGTTCTTCGCCATGCTGCTCTTCGTCCTGCTCAGCCTCGGCTCGACCATCAATTGGGGGGCTGTTAGTCAGGATCCCCAACCCCCTGACCTGGTGCTCATCTCGCTCTGCTTTGGCCTGAGTATTGCCACAATGGTGCAGTGCTTCGGCCACATCAGCGGTGCTCATATCAACCCGGCAGTCACAGCAGCCATGGTGGTGACCAGGAAGCTCAGCCTGGCTAAAGCAGTCTTCTACCTGCTGGCCCAGTGTGTAGGAGCCATAGTGGGGGCTGCTATTCTCTTTGGGGTCACCCCAGCCTCTGTCAGGGGAGGCATGGGGGTCACAACGGTTTGTCTATATTTTTAAAAAGCTACTTACTAACAATCTTATTGTGCAATCAGATTGTAATGAATTTTGCATACTAAATCCAGATACAGATCACATTTTAATACAAGATATAAAAGGCGTACAAATATCTGATGATGTTTCCAACCCAGGTAAATACAAGCATCTCGGAGGGAAACGCTCTGGTCATAGAACTTTCCATCACCTTTCAGCTGGTCTTCACTGTGTTTGCTACCTGTGACCACAGACGTAATGACCTGAAGGGGTCATCTGCTTTGGCTATCGGCCTGTCTGTGTGTGTTGGTCACCTGTTTGCTGTAAGTACCCAACACTTGAGCTGTTACTATAAATATATACACAGAAATATAAAAATTTTTAAAATTATTTACAGAGACCACTTATTGGAGCACAGAGCAAAAAGGGCAAGGGTCATTTGAGAATTCCTTTGAGGAAACAGAGCAGTGATTTAGAAGAAGAAGACGATATACTTTATTGATCCCCTAGGGGAAAATAGTTTTTTTCACTACTGTTTTTTACACACACAGGCTGAAATGCACACTTCATGCCACATGTGACATGCAGAAGGGGATGGATGGTGGATGATGGGGCTACCACGTTACGATTCGCCATGAGCAGTTCCGGGGTTAGGTTGCCTTCTCAAGGCCCACCTCGGCAGTGCCAAGGGAGGTGAAACGGCACACCCTCCAGTACCAGTCCAACCACTCCATATTATCTGCGTCGTGGACTTGATCGAACCCCCGGTCCAAGCCAAAGCCCTACAGACTGAACTATAATGATGTTGGAAGCACGACAAATGATTCATCCTACTAATGGTCATTAGACCTAAAATGCCATTTAAACCATTTGAAGGTATTACAATTATTATTTATTTATACTTTGAGATTAAATTTCTACTATTTATTGAATGTCACAGCAGTGATTCTTCTATGCTCTGGAACAAGGGTTAACCGTGGTGTGATTTTCCCCAGACTCCCTACACAGGACCAGTATGAACCCCTGCCAGATCCGTTGGCCCACTGGATCACATGGAGCTGGAAACCACTGGTAACTTTATTAAGTCTTTTATTATATTTATCAAATAAGTATACACACATTCATTCCTGAAATTGTCAACACTGAGCCATGCCCTGCTTCAAAATATGACGTGTCCCTCTAGCACTGCATCATTTCTGACACGCCGTCAAATCACATGAAGCGTAAGGCAATGCCCCAAGCAGCATAGTGTAGCATATAGTAAGACAAGTGGTGAGTGAGGGAAAACGTGTTGTATACGATACACGAAACTAAACTTTTGGATCAACTCCAAGGGTCCCATTAAGTTCTACATACTATCTTAGCAGAAAAAATATACCTTACATGAGCTGCTGTTTACAGCCTTATCATGCTCATGAAATTGTCATTTCCGTTTGCTCTAATATCACTTTTGTGTGGTCTCAATTTGTTCTTCTGCGTTGAACTTCTAGATTTCAGTTTTTCCCAATAACAAAGAGACAGCTAGAGTTCCTTAAGTCACATTCAACAACAGCCACAAAATCTCTGAACCGACTAGCCTCTCCTCAGCGACTGGTACCCAAGTTCATATATTGTATATTCTTTGTGTTCTCTCAGCTTTGATGTCTTCTTGTCGATTTAGATCTCAGGGATTGTAGTAGTCTCATCTCTTGAGAACTTTGATATTCTTCCTCTTTCCATCATTTTCACACGCACTCGTCTAGTGTCACATGGCCTTCAAACGTTAAGACATTTCCTAGCCTCCTTATCCGTTCCTATCCTGTGCACCCACAGTTGTGTCTACTGCTTCGCAGTATTGCACATAAACAGGGGAGTCACTCCCTGGCTGATTTAATAGAATGGCACGCGTTCTCGTGTATTAGTGGCCTTATTTCTTGACAGTATGATGAACTGCACAGAGCCACTGCACTGTATTACGCCTAGGCATAGATTTGGGTATAACACAGTAGGTATAAATCATAATAAACTTTACACACCATTCAAGCTGTTGTGTTTAAAAGTAAAGTCTAGACGTTGATGTGTCATTTTGAGGATGTTCTGTTGTTCCGCATGTAGGTACTGGTGGTCCAACTCTGGTTGGGGCTCTGGCTGCAGCCCTTATATACCTGCTGTTCTGTCCGGACCCAGAGCTGAAGAGACGTTACTCCGAGGCCTTCATCAAGACTCCCTTCACTGCCACTAAACACCGGCAGGACTCAGTCACAGCCCATGAGCCTCTCTTTACTGTTATGGATGTGGAGAGAGCCGAGAGGAAGGAACGAGAGAGGGAGAGGGAGGTGTCGGGGGAGGTGTTGTCCTCCGTATGACTAGAAAGGAAACACAGTACCGATGTCCACACTGCTGATCACCAGTCAACTCTGAAGGAGACTGAACTCCTGTAGACTGGCACAGCAACAGAAAAGAAATGCAAACATCTTGATTATGTAACACGACTATGCTGGATATTTACTAAATGTATATACACTATATGCGTATATACATATATATATTTAAAAAAAACGGAAGAAAAAGAAAAGTGGGATTGTAGAAACTGTGTGCTTGTGCTCATGCAATATGTATTGTGTGTTTATATTTCAAGGAAAGATTGGAACAGATGCAAACAGAGGAAAAGTGACTGTAGGGAGGAGAAACAGTGAGAGAGAAACAGCAGTGAAGAGATGCCCCTTCCTCAGTTACAGTTCAGACAATGAAATATGTATTTTTCCTGACTTTTAATGACTCACGGCAGGTGCAGTTTAGTGTGTTAAGATTGAAGCAGCCAACAATACACCTATCATTCTTAAATCTTTACTAGTGCAAGCTTTAGGGTGGCAACCAGTGCCTGAAATGGACCAGTACTCACAGGTAATTGAGTACCCTTACTTCTTACACACCCCTAAACACTGATTGATTGAACATGATGTGCTAGTGTTAGAAGAGTAGGGCTGGGAAAAAAACAATGGTTGCATTATTGCGCTCCTGTGTAAACCAAGTGGGAACCTATCGTGATGTCACCCATTGGTTTGTGGAGTAGTTTTGAAGCCTCGAGTTTGGCATTATGGTTGTCACCATGAGAGTTTGTCAGAGCATGGTAGCTGTGTTTTACTGCAGCCAATGGAGCTGCCCCCTGCTGGCCATTACATAGAATGCAAGTTTAAGACACACGTCAGCTTTACTTCACAGACCCAGAAACTCTGTCTATTATATATACTGTCAATGGTGTAAACACATAGCTAGCTTAACGCTGAGAAATCAGTGCTGAAGATGTCCTCAGTAAAATGGATTTTTTTTAAAAGGCCAACAGATTTAGGGTTAGGGATAGGTTCATTTCAGTTCATGTTGTTGTCAGGGTTATGCTGAATTAGGGCACTGGCACTTTTTTTGGTCCAATTCAGGCACTCGTGGTGACAGAATCATTTTGTCTTGAAAGCTTTGTCAGTCTGAGCTGTATGTGTTACACACGCAGTACAGCCAACAGAGTTTTGTCCTGAGTTTTACTTGCAGGGTAGGATCAACCCACAAAAAATCTGTTATATGTTTGTGATGCGTTTATTTAGTAAAATGCTAAGTGCACACAGAATATATACTGAAATAATAAAGGCCTTAAACTACATTTTACCACAGGGCCCCTGTATAAAACAGGGGCTTCAACATAATACAGGTGATGGCTTTTAAAGGCTCCCATCCTTTCAGTTTACAGTGAGCTGTATTAGTGAATACAGCATTATCAACCTAATTAGCATTAATTCAATTACTAGGAACTAATCGCCAAACAGTGAACCCGACTTCAGGGGCCCTAATGGTTGAGGCCTTCCACCAAGCATTTCATCCCAGATGTGGGTTAAACCAACTCAAGAAGTCCCTATAATATTGTACTTGACAGATATGATAAACTCTCTGAATGTTTACAGCACAGATATTATCTGTATAAAATTACACTGAAACTTCCACGTTTTTTGAAAAATTAGACAGTTTAATTGTAATTCTAATTCTAATTACAATAATTAATTGTAATTATAATTAAAATTAACACACACTAAGCAACGTTCACTATTGTAAGTGGATAAAGGCTTATTTAAAGTGGAAATATATACTACTTTTATAAAAAGATATTTTTTGGGCTTTTTATGCTTTTATTTTGTGAGGACAGGTGAACATAGACAGGAACAGGGGAAAGAGAAGGGGGACCATGCAGCATAGGACCACAGGTTGAGATTGAACCCAGCTCTACCGTGAATGAAACAAACAAAAATTTATTTATGAATTTAATGTGGAGTAAAGGGAAAGAGTAAGCTTCAGTGTTTGAACACAGACGTTACTAGTGACACTAATTAAGGTTCTGTTCCATTTAGTGTAATCTTTCTAGTGAGCCAACATGCACAATAGCTGCATCCTGACTCTGTTTGACATAAATTAAACCGAACAATAATTTGTATCGATGGTAACACCCGTGTTTACCCTACTATTTTATGTCAAAGGAGCTGCTCTGAAAAAGGTCTATAAAACAATATATGCTTACCTCATATTTCAGCCTTTATGTCACAAAACCTTATATATTATATAAGTGTGTATATTTGAAAAATATAGTGAACATATATAAAAACAGCCATATTTAGAAATATATTGGTTGTATGTAAATATATGTGACTTGTGGATACTGGTCAAAGACATAAATTGACACTTTATATGTAATTTAATATATGGTCATATATTAGATTTTTGCATGGCTGTGGTTGGTTTAATGAAAACAAGATTATGTTTAAATAAATTGAATTAATCCTGAATCTATTTGTGTCCAGTTAACTTAAACAAGCTTCAAGCAATCACTGTTTTCTCTATCACATGAGCAAACTGTCTCAATGCAAACCTAATGTTGTCACATTCTGATTTTGATTCACTGTATTTTGCTGGTTAAAAATCTTTGAGACCAAAAAAAATTTTGAATTTGTATCATATACATTGAGCCACTGTGACTTGAAATGCAGGTTTTCTTTGTCATTTAATAAAGATGACATAAAAGGCAACAGTAAGTAACACTTGATGATAATATTTCTTTGAAAGTCAGACAGAAATATAGTTGTTATTAACTGAAATAAATGAATGAAAGGCTGATTCATGAGACTGATAGCTATATGTGCTTCTGTCAACCAGCAGGTGTCACTGACAGCCTGACTAAATGACCAGCACCGCTCTCTGCTTCACTCTGTGTGTGTGTGTGTGTGTGTGTGTGTGTCCTGACTGTGACTGCAGCATTGCACTCAAGGGCCATTTATTAAAATTTAAATCCTAATCGCTCTATTTAAGGTAATTTGAAATAATGAATAATATAGTCTCATTAAAGCTGCAAAGTGTGGAGTCACTGACTGTTGCACATAAAGCAGTGGGCAGTGTTATCAATCACTGCTGCTCATGCCTCAGAACCTTGTATGTATTCGTTTGTGTCTTTTTTCTCATTTGTCCTTGTCACTGTTACAATGACTGTCACACTTTGACAATTACCTGTATTCTAGTTTTTGAATGTAAGAAACCCATACCAGTTAAAGAAAGAGAATGTGAGGACGGATTCAGTAAAACAGGAATAAAACATTTTCATAAGAATAAGTATTGTCAACGTTAAATGGAACACTTAACTATATAGATGTAATTTCTAGGAGACAGGATTGCATATTATAGAACACTGAGTGTGGTTGAGAAGAATGTGTAATGACTTGCAGAACTTGACACTTGACACTTTGTACGACAAATATATTTTTTTGAGCATCATACAGTCTAAAATTATTCTTTGTATGATCAGAATTCCAGCCATTAAATCAAATAATAATGAAAAAAAATCTCAATGGGCTCTATAAGTAAATGATTTGCATGTCATTAATTTGTCTAACACACGTAAAAGACACTGTTGGGCGGCTCTGCAAAATTAGAATACATTAATTCAGTGACAACTCATAGTGCAGTAAAATGGTCCCTGTCATTGTTTTACTATTATATCTGATGTTTTTGGATTAATATTACTGCAGTGTATGTTGCAAAAACTGCTGTAGATGTTTATGGTTGAGCTCATTTTAACCACTATATATACTGTTGGATAGTTTAATCTACAGTAATGCATCGTGTTGTATTAGATCATCATATGTTTGTGAAGACACATTTTCCACCTAATCCAAGATAGTTTTGTTTATTTAGCTTAATTAGGAGAATGTACTTAACCTATAAAGGAACACTTAATCTTTCACTTTATCACAAACATTCAAATCCAACACATCTGGAGATTGTTTTTCACTGGACAGGAAGGGGATGTTGTAATCTGAAAGTTACATTATAAATTTTAACAATTTGTGATTTTTTTTATGTTATATATTATATATTATATTATATATATTTATATATATATATATAAATGTGTATATATATATATACATGTGTAAGTTCCTCCCAGGAAAAAGTAATGTTGGCATTGCCAATACAAATTCCACAATCCCTTGTGAATTCTGTGCAACCTTGTGTTCGTGTCCAATCAATCACATGTTTCCACAAATTGACCAATTATTGTAGTCCTGTGCAATGTTGAGCCATACGTCACAAACCCGTTACTGCGTTTCAAGTTGTGAAGATATAAGTAATGTATGAAGCCAAATGTCTCACAGTTACTCCTGTCCAAACACGAGCGATTTTATTGGTACCACTGGAACAAGGTTGCCTTTGATTTTTAAGGTGAATTATACAGAAATGCCTAAAAAGGTCACAACATGCATTGCATTTGCATGTTTTTTTTAAAAACAACTATTTAGCCATCCCCCAAAAAGTCCAGGAGGGACTGGTATGTGCCTGCTGGGACACTCATGTATCATACAGGCGTTTCCTTAAATTCTACTTAAATAATTTCATGTTTGTTTAAAGGTTAGTTCTTGATGATTTGATGAGCTGGAAATCTAAGTACATGTGAAACAGTAAGTAACACCCTTATGTTATATAAAAATACATTAAATAAGATCCTCTTTTACTAAAGGTTCCTTCAGGAAGCCTTTTCTGTTATTACAGGTTTCCTCAAGTAACCTTTAGCTGTTAAAAGTTCCTCCAGAAACCCCCCCAAGCAAGAAAGGTTCTGTTTTTTGTCACTGTCTGGGAGGTGAGTCCCCATAATGTGACTATGTGAACAGTGTCTGTCCCCTCAATGTTATTAATACAAGGCGGCACACACGTACATTTCCATCCAGCTTCACTCTTTGTGAGGTTTGTGTTTGGCTTAGCACAGATTTTGATGTATTGCTTCAGGCCACCCAGTAGTTTGTCAGGTTATTAATAATGTATCAGAGATCTGTTTAAGACAAAGTGACGGCCTGCTCTCCACTCAGATACAGCCAATGCATAGAGGTTGCACATTACTGGAGCTATACAGAGCAAACTCCTGTGGAGAACATGGTTGCAGTTTAAAATATCACTGCGTTTACCAGCCTGTTTGCATGTCAGTGTAGCTTAATGAGAGTTGAATAGTGCCACAGTGATTGCATAAAAACCGGCAAATATTGAGGCAAATTAAAGCAAGTAAACGGGCTGAGTTACTACATGCTAGAGCTTTACCCAGTCCCAGAAAGTTGATATGTTAAATGTAACTCCATCAAAAGAGAGATTTTAATCAAGTTTGACAAATAATTGTTTAATTAAAGACATACATGCATATTAAACAAAACTATGTCCCTGAATTATGCATATGTTACATCTCACTTACAAAAGCCAGAGGTTGTTAGTTGCACAGTTGAAAGAGTCTCATTCCATGGGTATAAGAGAAACTATGGTGGCCTGGCGAAAGCAGAAAAACACAAAGGATGTATCTGGAGCCCTGGGCTACTATAGAAACAGTGGGGGTTCAAAATCATCAACACAACATGCTTTTCTTCAATAGCGATGGCCATAAAATGGGGCCGCCTGGTTTAGCTCAGTTGGTAACTGGCGACCCATGTCTGAGGCTGAGTCTTTGCTTGCACGTGCCCAGGGTCCGAATCCGACCATGCTCTTTGCTATGTGTCATCCCCTCTCTCTCTCTGCCCTCTTTTCCTGTCTATCTTTGGCTGTCACTATCAATAAAAGGCAAAAGCTTTTTATTTATAGTTTTCTTACACACCAAAGTTTCGGACAAATTAAAATGTTCACCTGATGATAGAGGTAGATGAAAAGTCAGAGGATCATAGTCATTAGGGTATATCCCCTGGGATCCATGAACTAAATGTCATGGCAATCCTAACAATAAGTTGTTGTAATATTTCAGTCTAGACCAAAGTGGTTTTATCTACAGAGGGTGCGGTCCTCTTCTATGGTGTTTCTACAGTAGTCCAAAACAGATAAACCAAACACTGGTATATGGATAGGGCCTTTCACATTTTTCACAGCCACTGTAGTTTCTCCTACATGCCTGGATGGGGAGAGTGAAGCAAGGGAGTTGTGATGTGCTACTACACCACTGGATGCCACTGAATTCTACCTACTGGACCTTTCAGTTGTTTAAATATGTCTATGCAGTTTGGTAAAGAGGCAATTCAATTAGACTTTATTGTGACTTCTCTGATTAAAAGTGTTCAATACATGTTGTGTTAGTAATATATGAATGTTTCCATAGACGTGAAGGTCTAAAATAGTAAAAAGGATTTAAACTGTCTTCTTAATTTTTGGACTCAGCAGCATAGGATGTTTTCAAGCAGAGAGTTTGACTTACTATTAACACTAATATTGCCTCTGCCCTATTCAAGTATCCCATTGAGATATGACACTGTGGCAGTGAGCCAGTATGAACAATACCAGCACCCTGAAATGATTCATTTTATTATTCACACCTGCTTTTCCTACTATCAGGTTTCAACATGACTGCTGTGAAAAAAGCCAATTAAACATAGCATTCTGGATCTTGCTTATATTAATTTGTAGAATATTGTTGAAAACCATGCAGGCTGCATACATGACATTATATTAAAAAGTAAACTAAACTTTTTTGGAACAAAATATATTAATTTACATATCCAGTCCAATCCAAGATAGGTTATACCAGTGGTTCCCAACCTAATCTTTTTCCTTAAGGGACCCCTTTTCCCTCATAGAGTAAACTGACGACCCCTGACTGTGACATGTTTTATAGATATTTGATATTATATTCATAACTGTACAATGATCCCAAAAAGTAAACTGCAATAGGATTCTGTAAAACGAGTGATTTGGATGACTTTTGAGCAGATTATTGCAACACAATACAATTCTTTGTCTATATGTTTGTATTTTATCATTTGGACACATTTTCTTGTCCGTGATGCTTGGCCATTGTTCTATGAGACAATTTATTTAACTTCTTCATAGAGGTGAACCAAATGCTGAGAGATTCTAGCATGCCTTAAAATCAAGTCCTCACAACCCCCGGTGAAGCTTTGGTAACCTCGAGTGGGGGTCCCGACCTAAAGGGTGGGAACCACTGGGGTAGAAATATTATGTCTAATGTAGTAAGTGCTATGTGTGTTGGCTGTGCAGTTTACTTATCATGAGGAAGGTGAAAACAGTTGTACACTGTCTTCTGTAACTCTGGAGGGAACATTTTAAAGTGTGAAGACACTTTTGGCCTGGATTATGGGAAGTGATGATATGATCCAGTGTTTTTAGAGCTTGACCTACTAGGGACTAAAAGTCAGGATATCTAGGATCTATCAGGATAACTGCTGCATCGATTTTTGTCTACTTTTTTCATCTCAAAACGCAACTTTATGGACATGCAATACTAAATCACTGCATGACCCCATTAAGTATTATATAAATAACAAACTTGAATTTGAACTTGCAAGAGACAAAGATAAAAGAGAACAATGCCTATTTTCCATTCCCAAGATGCCATCAGACATGTTTTTTAGTAAGATACTCTGCTAGAGGTGGTAATTATGCAGTTTTTTTCCATGAAGTTGTTTCATTACCTTGTTAAGAAGACTCAGAATCCATGAATATCCAAATACTGTTAATTTTAATGTTAACTGCTGCTCACACTGATGTCTCCTACTTCACTGTAAAATCAATTTGTAGGACCAGGTCTCAGCTGGTTACCTGGCAACCTCACAATGATGACAAGACTCTGGGAAGTTACTGCACCCCACCAATAAATAGTTCCAGCACATAACACCCAATAAAAACTGTGCTTGGGAGTCATTTTCACACTTTACAGTTTTGTTGATTTTCTGAAAATCCGATCAGCTTTTAATTATTGCTCCTATTGATAATGTACACAGAATATTCAACTCAGGAGACTTTAAACATACCGTTTTCAGGAGATTCATTAATTAAATACATTTTTTTAATTTTGTTAAAATAACTCTAAATATCTGCCAAGGTGTTTAAAGCATCACTTTTAATTATTTATTTATATGAGTTCATGAAAAAAATGAATAAAGTCATGTTTTTTGTTAACCTGCTAGAGCGTGCGCCCCATTTACTAGAGTCCTTACTGCAGTGGCCTCAGTGGGTTGCACACATGCATGTCACCCCGCCCTGTCCCCCTTCCCCTATCTTTGCTTGTCACTATCCAGTAAAATGTCATAAAAAGCTCAAATGGAATGGACAGAAAAAATAACAGATAAAGTATTTTAATCTCAATCTTTTCTATTGCTAATTATTATACATAGAAATCTACCATTACAACATTTTTTTTGAGTGTTAGGGTAATAATTGGGGGGAAATATGGAGTGAAAGTTAAATGGATATGATTTATGTAGGGAAAATAAATCAACAAGTGTGCTGATTCTTACCTTTATGACACTGAAATTCAACTTTTTTATTAGTTTTGGTTCCACTGTCATTGTCAGTAATAATAAAAAAAAACTGTTTGGTGTGGGGTGTGAACTTTTTTAGGCTTCTGAGGGGCAGCACACCAGAAAGGGTTTGAGAACCACTGGGTTAGGAACAGATTGGGGTTATGGTTAAAAGCTTGCTTTCATATAAGTTTACCTTTGAATTTTTGACCATTTACTCATAAGTGGAGGGAAAACTCTCCAAAAGCTATGTTATATGAGAATATGTTAACTCAAACTCACACTGCAAGAAAAACTAAATCACAGGTTTGTGTTGCCTGATTATTGTGAAAGTTTGGCTGCTAATAATTGCCAGTGCAGTTCAGTTCTAACCTCATCCAACCTCCTCCTACACTCCTACACTCCTAATCCAATACACACACACCTCAGCGTACTAACACTCCCATATGTCTCATATAACTCCGGTAAATTAATTATCCTCAGATTCACATGCACTTACATGTACATACACATATACACACACATATGCTGGTAAAATAGCTCACTCTAAATGAACTCACAAGCAAAGGTGCACACACACATGCTCTCATCGCCTCTTAGGTTCGTGCAAATCCCCGTCTGTTCCAGCTATTACACCTTGGTGTTAATTTCTTCAGGTTTTTGACAAGCCTCCGAGCTAAAGCTCGCTCTTTGTGTAAGAGCTTTTTCTGAACTTCTCCCTATCTCTGCAGATTAGTCAGGGAGCAAATTACCTGCCTGCACAAAAAAAACGCAATCCTACACATTTTGCTGTGCTTGGTGTACAGATCTCCTTTTGAAGACAGGCTATGTTATTTCCCCTCGCCCTGCAGCGGTCCTGGCATGGAAATCATCATAAAATTAAATTTAAAAAACTGCACATGTACTCCGGGTGCTCTTATCAGCGCCTGCACAAACTGCATACAAATCAGGCCAGGATCACACACCGCGGCAAAAGGTCTCCACGTAAAAGGCTGGCTAATTGCTAATTGGGTCGCAAGGTCTGAAGCAGGCTCGGCTAACAAGAATTAAAATGCGGGGGTGCCTCATGCCTGTGAAGTGTCTCTGGCGTCCTGGTGACATGCCCCAGAGCAGAAACACACTGACAAACACTGCCGCCACAGCAGGACTCTGAGAGGCTGCTGCTTGTTCTGCTCTGTCTACACAGCTGCTTCAGAACATCACATAATGGCTAAAACATGTCCAATGATTTTTGCTTTTCAGTGACACTGACATGCAGCCATTACACTGGAATGGGATGTGTTTATTGTGAAAGAATAAATGCACGTTCCGCTTTAGCTGCATTTACAAATTTTTATAGTATGGTATTCACAACAGACAGATATCTCTTCCTACGTAGTGTCTCCCCATTTACATATATGAGTTAAAATCTGTTTTATCTAAGTGTTTCTACACATGGACTTATGTATAATATATAACCTGGGCGCAGATATGTAATATTTGTATGTTGCATGCCCTTTTTCAAGTCTGTTTTCACTTCCTAATAGCAATATTCCCGATAAAATGTATTTAATTATTTCACGTCACCTTTCAGCCAATCACATTCCCCCTGCCTTTTAATGAGGATTCAGAGCTCTGCATCATAACACTGCTTGCATGTATTTGATTGGCCAATGTTCCATGCAAGGGCTCCACTCAAACTCCTAACAAACAGACCTGCTGATTAAAACTGCTAAACACACTGAATAAAGCAGTTCCACCTTAAAAATCATTGCTCTCCCACACTGTTGGACAGACAAAGGACGTCCCGGAAGGCTGCGAGCCGAGCTGCTGCTTGCTACGTTGCTCAGCTTGTTTCTCTGATAACTTCAGATCCAGACGTCGTGGAGCTAAAATCCTTCATCCGGTTCAAATCTAGAAGTTTAAAAAGCACCAAGAATCTAAACAGTGATGGTAAAACATGTGCTTCAAACTGGATAAAAAGTCAATGATATGACAGTTCTGCAGACAACCACAATGCTGCACGGGCACAAAGGGGATATGACGCCATTGACAGCGACCAGTGACAACTCAGCGATTGAACGTTGTTTGGGAAACCATTTGGGCATAGAATGTAAGAAACT
>NW_023339674.1:26795851-26801119 GCF_004916995.1 Morone saxatilis
AATATATGGTAGTGGAACAAAGCTGTAAAAAAACACTGGTATAATATCACTTTATAAAGTTTTTGGGGCAACCATATTAACAAACAGTTGCCTATTTACACAGCAGCAACCATAACATTCATTTGGAGTGTTTGTGTGAATCTGATGAATAAAATTGGGCTTACAGTCATCATCTCCTTTTAGCTCTGATTTTGGTCTCTTTAGCTGCGCAACGCTCCACAACATTCACCAGCCAGTCTCTAACTGTGTCTGTCTGCTCAGCAGGTAGGGTACAGTGGGTGACTCAATAAATAAATTAATATTCCATTAAATGCAGCAAAAATAATATTAAAATAAATGTAAGCCTATCTTTGTTTTAATTTGCTTATGTATTTACTTTGCTTTGTATTCATTCCCCTTTTTATTCACTTTCACATTTTATGTATGAATGAAAAAGGATAACCTTTTTCAATATATTTATTTCTGTATTTTTTCTGTATTATTCCCCTTTGCATATTTCCCTCAACTTAAGCCAGTTTCTTTCTGTGTTTTCTTTTTACATTTCTTAAAGTATTTCTACTTCATTATGCAATGTGCCTTATGTGGTCAACTTTTGGCCTAACGTTGACATATAAAACAGCTGCCTGCTGCTGGAAACCAGCTTCAAGGGGCGGATCTACAGAAATATTCATGTGCTGTCCAGAGGGTGGCATGGAAACTTTAAGGGGTGGCAGAAATATATGCCAATTTAATCACAATGACATATATCAATATTTGCATGAAAAAACTGGGGTGGCCAGGTGTGGAAACTGCCACCCCATGCACCCCCTCTAGATCCTCCCCTGCATGAGAGCTGTGAAAGTGCACTAAAACAGAGGGGCATAAAACCAAACCCTGTAGAGCTGAGGGGAACTGTAGAGTTGGGTGAACATTCTTAACTACTAAAGACACTTTTCACTTTACACTGTTGACATCTATTAACTTTAAAGTTATTGCACTAGTTTAAAATCTGTAGGGGATTATAACATATTAATAATAAAAGTTAGGAAAAAATACCTGCCAACAAATGAATAAAATAAGGATATATATAATCACATGCACATAGGGAAAATGTCAAAAATAGTAATCATCAATAATTATTGTCAGGATATATCGGCTGTTCTAATACTGCAGTAACCTAATGCACAAATTCAAACAAATATCAATGTTACTTTCAAAAAATCATCAGTTTCAAAAGCTATTTCATCTCTGTAATCAATGCTGTCACTGAACAACACTTGGCTGTCACTGTAATGGAGCTGTTAGATGTGTTGGGATTGCACTGTGTTTAAAGAATGGGCACTATGTGTTCATACAGAAGCAGTGTTGGGCTAGTATTAATTTATTACTCATTTCAAAAGATGATTACTTTACTTATTACTCCCTGCCAACAGTACAGCCGGTGCCTGCGGCGGATTTTACGCACACACGGCTGAGGATGAGAAACGATCACACGTCCTGTGTTACCTGTGTGGGCACGGCGACGGGTGACCGGCCGGCGGGCTGTGTGTGAATATAGGACTCCTTCGCCCTCGCGGGCACGGACTCGCTCTCGTTCCGCTCCACAGGCGACTCCGCGCGTGTCCCGGGGCGCACGCAAAGCTTCTTGGCGTAGGGAGCCTCCGGGTGGTCCTCGGCGCGGGCTCTGTTCGCTGTTGTTGTTGTTGTTGTTGATGATGTTGTTGCTGATGTGTTTATTGTTGCTGTCGGCTTCACATCCGCAGCGTCGGTTACCCGGCGGAGGTACGGGATCACGAGCTGGAGGTGGGACTGCGTGTGACCGTTGACCGTTTCCGAGGCAACGTAAAGCGTCGTTGTCGGCCTGGAGCCCGCGGCGCCCACGATGCTGTTGAGCGTTGCTATGGAGACGGCACCGATGCAGTGGTTGGTGTAGGTCTTGGAGAGCTTGGCAGCGCGCGACAACATCTGCATCCTCGTGCCCAACAGGTTCTTACCAATGGCTTTGTTCTCGTACCACGTCACATCGCTCGCGCAGCAGTGGTCCCGGGGCCGCTGGAAGAAAGCCCTGCACAGGGGGTTCCGTTTGGACACGTACCGGACGAAGCTGGCGTACGGACATTGCTCCGTGCCCGTCTCGTACATCCGCGGCAAGGTGTCCTCGTCTGCGTCCGGACGCTTCTTGGTCCAGGCGGCGGAGCGTGACTTGTGGTACGGTCCGAGAGCTTTAAAATACACAAACTTTCTCCCGTCCTCGTCCACGGCCAGGCCGAACGAGTCCTCCTCCAGCTCCCGTTGGTTCTCCCGGCCCCTGGTGCAGAAATACATACAGGTCTCGAACCAGACTTTGTTGAGCAGTCCGAACGGCGTGTCGGTGTTGAACACAGAGGACTCGTACAGCTTCCGCAGGTCCGAGCGCGTGATGGCTTGTTTCTGGACCACGGGACCGGCTCCTTGCTCCTCCAGCCTCCGTATGACCGCGGCCAGGGTCAGGTTGGCACTGCGCAGCTCTGGGTCTTTGGTGAGGTCCAAGGTGCGGCAGTAGGGCGGCTCGTTCAGGTACCGGTTCAGTGAGCTCCGGATGCTGATGAGGGACGACTTACTGTACAACTGTCCACTTTTGGAGCGCGCTTCCGCGTAAAAGGAGCGCAGCACAGCGCAGAGCGCCTCCTTGTCCAGAGTTTCAAAGTCTGGACTTTGGGCTTTCTCACTGAGGTACTCCCTGAAGATCCTCACCGCGTACCGGGTGGCCAGGCGGGTGTTCTCGCTCAGCCTGTTCCGCTCTGAGCGCTGGAGGTCTCCCTCCAGGTGAGACTCCAGCCCAGCGGGGATGCTGCTGCCGAACGGTGCCTCCTCCTCCTCCTCCTCTCCTCGGTCCATACTCCGCATAACGACCGCTTGTGTCTCCGCGGCGGAACCGCTGGAGTCCAACACTGTGCTCCCTGACTCCCACTCCAGCTCCTCGCCATCCCTATCGGAGTCCTCGTCCTCCTCCTCCCCGGTGATCTGGACCTCCTGGATCTCATCTTCATCCTCCTCCTCGTTGTCCTCCTCCCTGCTCCTCTCGGGGCAGCTCATCTGCTCCCGCTCCGTGTCTCCGCTGGCAGGCATTCTCGCCATATTGCGGTCTGTGAAGCAGTCCTCCGGCAGCGCGCATGCGCTATATTGGACCGCAGCGCTGAAAGCCTTTTGTGTTTAAGTGACCTTCAGCCGTGCACGCGCTTTTTTAAGGTAGAGAGCGAGCGCAACGGGAGGGTAAATTTGGAAGCGCGCTCCCCGGCAGAGAGGCTGCAGTATTGGACTGCATATTGGACCAGCAGCGGGAACAGGGGGATGTGGTGGAGAGCAGGACTGCAGGAGTGTGACCTCCAGTATCAGCACGAGCCAAACAAACACCATCAGCTTCACTTTTAAATCACTTTGGCACGTGATGAGTGAACGTGTAATTAAGACTGTCAGCGAGGAAACAGGAGTTTAGGTAGATTCATTACTGTGTACAGTAAAAGAAACACAAGGGGAGGAAGAGTACATGCAGTCATTATTCACACATCCACACACACAATCAAATCTAGAATAGTTAGATATATACATGTGGATAGATATTTTATGTGTTTAAGTTTATGCTGCACAGGTTAGTTATTTGTTTACATAAATAGTACTATAACTTATGCTCAGGGTTGGGAGGGTTACTTTAAAAATGCAATCGATACAATTACTGCCAAAAAATGTAGTCAGTAGCCTATTCCAAGTACAATATTAAAGTAACAACACCAACATGCAAATAAAGACAAGAGAAAATATCAGTAAGATGACTTTTACATATTTTATAGGACAACAGAACAACGTCACCTTAGAAAAGAACATGGAAACCAAGCATTACATATGTGTCATATATGTGCTCAGTGTATTTCTAAAGATCAGCTTGATTTAAGACAGTTTAATGTACACATTCATCACAGTTACCCTTTTTGTGTCCTGATTACATGTCATCTGCTACTTCCCTAGCCTGCCACACATAAAAGATTCTGGATTTGTCTTAGGCAGCTAGACTAATGAGATCATAAAATCATGATCATCTCTCTCTCTCTCTCTCTCTCTCTCTCTCTCTCTTTCTCCCCCAACTGGTCAAGGCAGATGACCACCCACCTAGAGCCGAAGGGTCTGTCCGAGGTTTCTGCCCGTTAAAAGGCAGTTTTTCCTTGCCCCCGTCGCCAAGTGCTTGCTCATTGGTGGTACTGTTGGGTCTCTGTAAATGTTATAAGGAGTTCCGGTCTAGACCTGCTCTATTTTGAAAAGTAAGTGTCCTGAGATAACGTCTGTTATGAATTGGCGCTATACAAATAAAATTGAATTGAATTGAATTGAATAGATCCTCCTAAATGTTGCACACTGGACCTTTAATTAAATAATTAAATAAAACTGAACCAAATTTTACAAGAATTATTTTGTATGGTGGTGCATTGTGGTCCTAAAACGCAGTCAGCATGGGAAAGACTTTAATGCTAATGGAGGTACACCATCCTTTTTGTTATTTATTTTTATTTAGAATTTGATCATGTTAACAGACATGCAGGGTTTGTTTTTTATTTTCCAAAATAGGCAAATGAAAACTCTGTAACTCACTCGTTAGTATTTTGTAGTTTTGGAGAGCAGTGCTGTAATCTACAATACCTTAGGTGTGTTAATTACACACACAGATATGTTTTTTCATATCAGCTACTCCCAATTTTTCTGAAAATATAAATAACTAAGAGATACAATTCAAAACTAAATAATGAAAAGTTTGAATTATGACAGATGTTTTTTTAATGTACCCACTAATGTGATGTTGATTGTGAATCATTCTTGTATTTTTAAATCAATGATTATTATATATAATATAATTTTGTTTAAACAATGATTATCCTCAACCTTAAATTACTGTAAAATGATTTTGCCGCATTTATATTTCATTTTCTATTATTTTCTTAGTATTATGTATTATTTTCTATTATTACATCATTTTCAGTGACTTCTGTGCTTGGATAAGAAAATTAAAGTTACACTTTCAACAACTAATCAAAATATACAATTCGACACACCTGATTTAACAACGCATTGGACCAAGTCATATTTAATTTGGTGTTATTGTTATTTTTCAGCCAGCTGATATGCCTCTTAGGCCCTATTTAATTAACAAATAAATTGTTGTTTGTAGCAATGACCATGACTTACACCTCAGGCTCTTCCCACTCACAAACATAACAAACTTTAACAAACTCCCTTTAGAGTTCACAGTGTCTCCAGCCGTCT
>NW_023339674.1:26801219-26805139 GCF_004916995.1 Morone saxatilis
CTTAATTGTACCATGCAGTGGACCTGTGGAAGCATCTGCATTTGTTATGTTCTATATTCTAATATTCTAATCTTTAGCTGTTATTGTTTTTAGTTTTGTATTTTGTACATTTTCTTTCTTCCTATATACCGTGTGTATCTGTGATAAAATTGCCCTTACAGGGATAAATAAAGTTGTACTGAATTGAACTGAATTGAATTTAGCTCCAACATAATATGGACAAACCACTTCCCCTTTCTGGCTTCTAGGTCATCAATGCTGCTTAGCTACCATTGTGATCCAACCATTCCTGCCTGTTCCTGTTCACATCAGCTATCTGCTACCCCTTCTGACCTGCTGCCAGTCTGTTACCTGCCCTCCAGCCTCTGCACTGTTGGATTTGTTTGCCTGTGAGACTGTCAGCCTGTATACTGACCACAGCTTGCGTGTTCACATATTGGTCCTGTTCCCTGTTGCCTTATCACATCTAGACCTGTAAAAGCAGACAAACAAGCTTCCAGCTTATAGTTTAGAGGCATTTATTGACCATCAACAGTTAGCTTAATATTGGCCCTGGTGACCACAGAAGCCTTGATGCATTCCTGGTAACAACTCTGTGTGATGTACCACTGGACTTAAGGGGACACACTCAGGCTTCACTGAACATCCGTCTTCATAGTCTAAAGAAGCTACAAGGACAACATCATCTACTTGCAACAGAGATGCTTCACTAATGTCCCCAAACTGGACAATCTCCAGAAATGCACCTTTATATACTTACATACAGAAAGTGGAGGAAGTGGTTTGCACCTTGATGTGTATGCATCGTAAAAGTAAGGAAAAGTCTTTTTGGCATGAAAAAGGCCTGTACAGGCAAGCCAAAATGTCTGCTGTGAAAAGGGCCTATTGTGTATGCTGACTCTGTGACATGTCTTACATAAACTGAGGAGCTGTCGTTATTGAGTACACCTGTGCTTTAACTGTGACAATGTCCATAGTTACTAATAAATAATGTGCAGCTGGGCAGGCAGGTGCAAAAGATAAGCTAATCAGCTGGACAGAGCGTGACAACAAAAAAACAATGTGACAAAATCTAAAGCTAAAGATGAGCAACATGAGACACACAAACTAGGAGGAGGAAGGAAGGAAGGAGCAGCTATCAACATGACAAATCCATTCAATATCCAACTCGCAGGTGAATATGCTATTAGATAACATCATTATGTTGTCATTACCTCCGCCAAGGAGGTTATGTACTCTGTGCTGTTTGTTTGTCTGTCTGTCAGCAGGATTACAGAAGAACTACAAAGCCAATTTTCATGAAAAGAGTTTAGCATGGGCCAAGGAAGAACACATTATATTTTGAAGTGGATCTGAATCATGGGACAGGGAATTATTTTTCACTTTGGTTATCTATAGCCAAGCACTGGCTTTGGCCTATTTTGTGACTTTCACAGCCACCGTAGTTTGTCCTACACACTCTACAGCCCATTCTCATTCCCAGGTCGTCAAAAACAGACATATGCGGTGCAATCTCCAGCTAGATGCCACTAAATCCTACACACTGGCCCTTTAACACACTGTAAAACAACATAATATATTTAAACGGTGTGGCCACAAAGCCAGCAGTGAGGGTAGCGCTACTGGAATAATGCATGAGCGCTCCCAATTCGAAATAGTTAAGAATTCCTGCTCTTCCTATCCTACTGACATTATGTGAATGAATGTGAATTCAGTAATTACAGAGATAATTTGTCAGAAATAATTACACCAGATAGTCTACCCTAACCAGTGGGTGTAGCCTGTGAAGACAGGAGACAATTTATGAGCCACTGAGTAGGTAGCAAGCTAGCCACCAGCTCTTATCTCGCTTCACATTGAACATGTTTACAGTGCACTTGTGCATCTCTTGTAACTTACCAGCTATTTCAATATTTCATATAAAAGGACAGTGTCACCAGCTACATAAAAAAAAACCTTCAGGGAAGCATTTATAACATGTACATACATTAAATGGCTGTTGCTACAAAAATGCCATTCAGAACATAAACACTGTGATAATCTAACACTTACACTTACACATATAGTTCCTTTATACTCATCCTTTATGTGGTTCTTACTATTACTGAATCAAGGTCATGGTTTTCTTTATCAGTGTTCTCATTGCTATCTGCAAGCTATATATTTATTTTTTGTTATTACCTGAATGAAGTAGATCATAAAATCTAGTTGTATGTCCTAATCTCCATGGCTATTGCTGAGAAATATGTTGGACAAAGCCCTCTTTAATGATGAATTGTACCTTTTAGAGCAAACGCAGGGACTTCACCATTCACTCAGCTCAGAAATCGATCAGTTTATGTGAGGCCTCATATTGTATAATTATATATAATGGTATATAAAATTAAAAAAAAATAAAACAGTTACACAACAATTTACTTTCTTTCTTGATTTATCTCTCCTTTGGACTTTTTTAGTGTGTAATACCAATACTACAAGTCCAATTAAATGTCTTTCTTCAATATCCCTGCATTGGAACTACTGCATGGTTAAGATTAGGGAAAGATTGTGGTCGCAGTTAATAGCAAACATCAGGTCTGTGACAGAATGCGAACTCAAATGAAATGACTTGATGATGACTTGAATGAAATGTGTGGCGAGGGAGTATGATTCATCCTGTTTATGGTACTTTTGTGTTGAATTACGTGACTGCTTAGGGTGTATTTAATTTTACTGATGTACAGTTCTTCGTTGCATAAATGACACAGGTACAGTGAGTCTAACAGTTTTACGAAATTTGCAGTTATCAAAGTCCTAAAAGGGATTTGAGAGGGGGCAGACTGAATGTCTATGAGGTTGGTGTCCAAGGTGGTAGCAAAAAGTCATAGGTGCCCTAGTTTATGACTGGTGGCTTGCATTGTGCATGTACTAATAATCCCTCAAGATTCCTCTGCCTTTTGAGTGTGATCATAGCGTTTGACCGTGAATGTTTTGTGCAGCTCCAGTCAGATGCGTTTCCAGACTTTTTTGACTGGGATAGCACAAGAGAGGCTGTGACATATGCAGGAGTGGCATGAAGTTTGTTTTCTCATTTTTCCATTCATTCTCAATTTATGCAATTTCAACACTGTTAATGGACCCCAGTATGCAGAAATATTAAAATACGCTACCATAAATGACCACATTTATGCCCCATGCAAAAAACGGCATGATTTTTGGCCCAGAACTGCATGCAATTAGCATAAAGTGGGCATTTCTGCAAAGAGGAGACTCATTGGTACCCGCACAACTCATTTTCATTCAGAGATCTCGAGGTCAGAGGTCAAGGGATCCCTTCGAAAATGGCCAAGCCAGGTTTTCCATCCCTAAAATGCTTTCCCAATTTTTTAGTTATGTAGTTATGTCATCTAATTTCATATGATAGCAGTAGCTTCACTCTAGCTTTAAAACTGAGCCCTATACAGCCTCTGAAAGACAGTGGGTAGGAAGAGGTAAGGATCTTCAGCCCTGTAGCCATGTTGACAGAGATTCACAGCTCTATTGTGCCATGTATCCCCACAACCCTTAGTATGACTTTATGAGCTTCTTCAATGATAAAAATGATTACTATTAGAGACAAAATGAATATCAACAGGTATCAATGTCTCTCCAAATACAGGAATATTATATATATACAATCATATATATGTTTAGACTGCTTTTCTGCTATCAATCTTCATCAATTAACTTCAATAATTTCTTCATCAAAGCCATCAACCTGTCTCTTAGACCCCATCCCAACTAGGCTGCTTAAAGAAGTCTTACCCTTAGTTGGCACTTCTTTACGGGGCACCATTGAAAGCATCCTGTCCAGCTGCATCACTGTGTGGGGCGGGAGTTGCACTGAATACAGCAGAAAAGCACTGCAACGCATAGTAAACACAGCTGGTAAGATCATTGGT
>NW_023339674.1:26805239-26814004 GCF_004916995.1 Morone saxatilis
ACAAGGAAAATAGTTTTCGATTTCAAGATACAGATGGGAACGTGTCTCGTCCGGTTTTGTGCACCAGAAGTCTGAGCACATTCCAGTGGGGTATGCAGTCGCGGTATCAGTGGGTGTATTCAGTGGAGCCTGCGCTGTTTTAGTGGCACATTCACAGCAGCAATTAAATATTTTACTGATTGTGCCTGTGCCTTCCAGGATTCCTCCCATGCATGCTCATTTATAGCAACGGACCGCTACTGCTCACCAGAATTAAAGTCCACCACGCAAAACCACTCTGGTGCTCTCCCTTCTTCGCATGACTCTCTTCTTATCATACTATATTTTATCTTCTCTTAGCATTTCTCTAATGAGCCCCTCCTCTTCTGTCCCTTCTGCCAGAGTCTTTTAAGGCAGACAGGCGTAGGACAAGAAAGCAGAAGATTAAACTGGAGTGTTTAAACGTTGCTATTTTTTTTTATGTTGCATATTAGGCCAGAGATTGTGTTATATTATCTGGCCATTTTCGGTGTTCGGCAGATAGACGAAAATTGTTTCCTGTGTCCTGATAGTGGTATATTAAGCAGAACTTGAGCTCTGGATTACAGCTAGCTAATATGATACCTCCCCTGTAGGCACGAACGTATATTTTCATACCTTTTAGTAAAATTATCCCTACAAACCACTTACTAGTAATTTACTCCTGGTCCAGCTTGCAATCCTGCCAGCGAACAACCTCTGGGGCCTGTTCAACACGACCACCCTTCCATCTGTTTTTTATTTCCTTGGTAGTATATAGAGGAAGGCCCTCCAGAGACTATAGCCTGGAGCTTTTACGAAGAGAGACACCATGGGCATGGACGATCAAGTTTTGTCTAGATATTTTTTATTCCTGTTGGAGGATTTAAAAGACAAAAAACATATAAAACCAACAACAAATTAAGGAATTCAACCATTTGAGAACTCACTTCGCAAAACATATAATCAATATATATTTTTACGAACGCGTAAATTCCTTGCGATCGTATTATCGCAATGTTATTCTCTATGCTCTCCTTCTGTCACCTTGAATCTGTCGGCCTTCACCTGTGAGAACTCTCGATGCACGATCATGTTAACTCCTGCAGTTATAGTCCCCCTCTGCAGTCAAACACAAGGAGACTCCAAATCAAGATGCAAGCACGTGCAATTATTGACTGTTGTTATATTTTGGTGTGATTTGCGGAGTTCACGTAACATGCTAATTGACTACATATCTTATGTTTACCGACCTTGCATTGCTATGCACAACGACAGGAGAAGTGCAGAAAGCCTGAGACAGATGGAGATACGAATCGCCTTACTGCAGGTTGCACTGCCAGTTTACGCAGCTGAGAAGACAGCATGACTCCACATGCTCTGCGGTGCTGCCTGCTGCCTGCTGCCTGGCTGCTGCTTGCTGCCTTGGCCTCCAAGGGTTGAGAAACCAAAAATGGAAAGCAGGAAGGATAGTCTTTCTTTTTCTGTTGGTTGTTATCCTGAATTAAAAATTGCTCCCGAGTGGAATGAGTGTGGGTTTTCAATGGTGAAATTTGGTTGATGTGGAGACAAACTGATGGAAGATTGTTTAGTTATATTGTTTTACCTTTGTAAGCATGGACAACACGACTCAGCACCTTTCAGAACGGAGAAACAGTCAGTGGCTGCGCCTGAAATCGCTGATTTTTGGATTAAATGGCTCAAGTGGTAAAGAATAAATCCTTGCCTCAGAAGAGAATTTTGGAGGCAGAGAGAAGAGGAGGATGAGTTTAGATTGCTCAAGGAGAAGGATGGAAGAATCGACTGCCCAAGAACACAAATATGTCGAATAACAGATAAAGTGAGTAACCACCAAACCTCCTCCTCTTACTGTTGGTGATTTTGAAACTGTATGTAATTAGTTATTTGGTATATAGCAGGAAGGCACAGGCTACTGATAGGTAAATTGTTTTAGGACGGTCTTTCCTGATCACCCATTTCACCCTGTTTTTCAAATATGAAAACGTCACCACCAACATCTCTTGGTGTGCAAACAGCCCACACGAAGCTTAAGTCCGACTCTTCTTCTCTGAGTAGGACACACTGTAACCAGGTTCTCAAATTCACCATATAGTGGATGAAGTCGATACACATCATCTGGTGGTGCGGGTAGTCATAACTCTGAGGAGAGTCCAAGACCTGGGGCATGGCCTCGCCAAGAAGATGGGAAAGGAGAATAGCACTGTGACAGACCTGGCTACAATAGCCTCTCTCTCTGAAAATACTCGCATAAGGTAGGGGTTGGAATCATGCAGTTTGGAGAATGTTTATAAATACGCAGCTCAATAATATCTGGGGATCCGACACAGATGGGAATCATTTGTTCTTTCTCATGTGATGATGTTGTGCTTAAGCTTGTCAGAGACCATTACCTGATGACATCCGAAAGCGACCCTGTCTTGATCAGGGTTCCGTACAAAGACGAGATTCAAGGAATGGAATGAACTTTTGGATTCTTTTTTGCTGGCAAATATCAGGCATAAATTTTTTGTCACCCATGAAAAAGAAAGTAGGACATATGTTTCCAGCATCTAACATATCGTTCAATTTTATGGTTGTGTTTTGATTTGGCTTGCGCTCCATAATGAAAACCCTGAGACCGTTTTAATACTTTGAACACTCCAAGAGCTCCCGCCAGTCCGTAGCTATGTTTCATCCATACTACGCCGTTGTCTGCTTTTGAGTCTCCCGTTCTTTCGATGCGTGGACACCGTTTTTCAAATTAGACAGGTCTTAGAACCGGGAACTCCTTTTTATAAAACACTTTTTTAACCAGGAGACCCCCAACGAGGTACCGGACCATTCTCTTACTCCTAGCTCAGGATCTCAAATATCCTCCTGTTGCAGCTTCGGGTTGCCACGGGGGAAGGCAAAAAACTGTTGTTTTTTAAATAATAAGCACAAAGTTAACAGTCTAAGCCATCTTAGATAATCAGCGATCAAAACATACCAATCGCGGGAAAACCGCTTAAGACATCCAACACCCAGTTTGACAGTCATCCGATTGATACTCCTCGCCGCCTGAAGGGGTTCGAATGACAAGCCGAACTTCTTCTCTGCTCTTTCGCCATGGTGTGTATCCCATTGGTCGTCATCCCACTTTAGATGGTGCCTGATAGAGTGCGGTGAGACTTTAAAGCTTTGAGGAGGATTTGGAATTTAACAGGTCCTTGTTTGGTTCTTTCCAGTTAGTACCTTAAATGTATATGCTGCTCTTAATACAGTCCTGTGTGAACTGCCGGAGTTACTCACTTTGTAGCAGGCGTTACCTGCAACCACTTGTAAATTCTAGAGGAAAAACCCCCTAGTCGGCTCACATACGACGAGATAATTTAAAAAAAAATACAAAGTTTTTGTTTTTTTTGCTGAGATGTTGTTTTTGGGTAATCAAGTTTGGTGTACGTGAAGAAGAGGCATGCTGAAAAAAAGCTAAGGTGTGACAGGGGGTCTGATCAGAGCTCTTTCAGCGTTTGGTGAAGCGAAACAACCACGTTTAGCATTTAAACGGGCGCCAACTTCTTCATAACGAGCGCTAGGTGGACTGTCGCGCACAGCAGAATCATTGGTTTTTTGACTTTTTCAAAAGACGGAGGTTGATGCAGTTTTGCAGCTGTGAATCAGTACCGGGGACCACGTTTCCCTTTATACACTCCTTAGGGGAACATATAATAGAGTAGAGAATCTCTTTTGAAAGTCCTTGGTATAATTTTATTTGTTTAGTTATCTGTTCACTTAAATGGCTACGGGAATAAGTCGTTGATCAATTTTCAGGATGTCCTTCTTTCTTCTTTTTTTATATCTCTCCTGTATACCCCAAACCCTCGCCGGCGACAAAACCAAGATTTTTCTGGTAAGGTATTCTAACTTTTGACCATTTTTCGATTTTCAACCACAAACAAATCTGGGAATCTTTATCAGCTGGGTCTCGGAATGTTTTGGAAAAAAGAGAAATCTGCCTAAAAATGCGTGTTTATTCAATGGTCCTTGCAATAAATGATCTTTTACAGCTTTCATCATCATGTCGCACTAGGTACCTGAGGTTCATATATGAGCAGCATACTTGACTGTGCTCCTTGCTAGTTTCGAAGATTAGATTTTGAATTTAGTTTTTGGGTGCATGAGAACTGTTTTTTCCCCAAAAAATGGTGGAACATGCTTCAATAAGAATAAAAATGTAAGGGATTTTCATTATTTTCAGTACACTCATGAGAGGGGGTCCTGTCTATATTATATATGTATATATATATATATACAGTATATAGATCTTAGTTTTAAGAGAAGCATGAACATGTAAACATACATACACAGTTACATACATACATACATACATACATTAAAAGCCACCGAATCTACTGGAGAATGGCTCCTCAAGCAAATTTTTTCACCTGCTGCATGACTAATAATAGTTCAGTGCAACTTTTATATATATGGAATAAATGGACAAGACCCCCTCGGATGTGTGTAGTAAAAATAATAAATAATCTTTTTTCTTATTGCTTATTCTAGGGCATTGTCTTCTTTTTTGTAAATAGTAGTCCCATGTTCCTGAAGACTAAATATAGTGTGATAGCAAAAACTCACTTTTTAGCCAAACAGTTTGACAGATTTTGCACATTTCTTCAGATTTATGCTTGTGCCCAGGCAGAGAACACTTCACCAAAGGAAATTCAAAATTTCAGTCACGGGCACAATTGGGTTAAAAAGATTGCACCGACATGCCTGAGCCACAATTGGTTTCCCTTGTATTGTATGTTGAGAGAGTAACAAAGTGGGACTTGTTCTGAATCCTACATTTTTGTTTACTGTTGTCCTGTGCAGACCACCCAGCTGGATCAGTATCTGTATCTGTTCAGGCCTGGTCACTGGAGCATGGGAAACTAATCTCTGTGGAAATGCAGCTGTTAGCAGCACACTGCACATATCTCACCACTACAGTGTCACGGTAATCTCTGTGGGGTCACCAGCAGTAGGAAATCGATCTTAATTCCCTTTTGAACCGAGCGCAGCATGCTTGCTTTGAATAGAAATATGTGTTTCTGCAGAACAGAGGTTCAGGGTGGGAGTTAATTATGCTGCATATGTCCTGGGCTGGGACACTCCTGACCCTGGAGCTATTAGCACAGGAAAAGGAAGGATTATACAGGAAAGTTAGTGCAGATATGCAACCAACTTATTATATGAGGGAATGTGAGTCGGTGAAGTCTGTTCTTTGACAGTAAAAATGTATGGCTTCATTTATTAAATAAAATGTGGATGGATTCAAGTTGATGTTGTCAAGATGCCTAGTTAAAGTACAAACAGGCTGAGTTGAACACATTTAGAATGCTATACAGAAGCAATCTAAATGTTTTCTTTTGTTTTAGTAGTAATGTTTAGAAAAACTTCACAAGTCACAAAGATATCCTATCTCCTACAAATTACTACAGATTATTCATATACAACTCATCTCCACTGTTTAGTAGGAAACATATTGCTGTACACATCCTGGCTTGAATGACATATTTTATCAACTTAAACGTTTAATTAAATTAAATAAATTAGTTAATTAATTTTGTTGGGACCCCCTTGGAAAACTAGTTTGGAAGATGGAAACGTTTATATTCAGCAGCTAGAAATCTTCCATTTCTTTGATTTTTACAAACAAAACTGGATTTTAAATCGTTATGAGTCTGAATTTTGGGGAGAAAAGACAAAATTACCAATTTTGTGGTGAAAACTATACTGAACTAACTGAAGCAGCTAATTAAAGGAATAAAGCCATCCTAGTTTGCTCCCGATGCTGTGCATCAGTGTGTGAATGTATGTGAATGCATTAGTTTCTGTTCGATGGGCTTTGCCATCACTGAGTAAATATGTGTGAAAGGGTGAATGTGGCACGTAGTTTAAAAGCGCTTTGAGTGGTCGGAAGACTAGAAAGGCCATGTTGAACCACTATATTTCTACGGTAGCCCAAAATGGACAAACCCAACACTGACTATAGATAGGGGCATTTTCTGTCCAGTCTTTAGTTTTAGATTGTACACATTGGGCGGCTGTGGTGCAGAGGCAGAGCGTGGCATCCACTAATCGGAAGGTTGTTGGTTCGATCCCCGGCTCCTCCTGCACACATGTCAAAGTATCCTTGAGCAAAATACTGAACCCCAAATTGCTCCCGATGCTAAGCAAGCAAGCGCTTTGAGTGGTCGGAAGATAGGAAGGCGCCTATATAAGTAGCAGATCGCATTTACATACTGGACTGAGGGATAACAACATATATGCACATAGACGCATCTTGCAGATTTTGAATTAGCCCTTTCTAGCATAACAGGGTCACATGCAGGACCCCACCCTTAGTTCCGATCCTAAGCAGTGCGGCTTTAGAAGATTTTCGTTGCAGGTGCTATGGGGATGCTCAACCACTTAAGAGAGGTGGGCTTTGAATTTGGGGCGTTTCATTTGGAGGTCGGGCATCCGGACCCACGGCGCTTGGTACCTAACCCCTAACCCTAACCCTATATATATATATATATATACATATATATAATCATATATATATATCATATACAATATTACATATACACATATATAGGTATATGATATATATACATATATATATATACATATATATATATACATATATATATATACATATTATATATATACTATACATATTATATATACAGCATATACCTACTATATATTATATATATATATATATATACACATATAATATATATACATATATATAGTTAGGTATAATATATATCATTATAGCATATATATACACACACACGCGTACACCGCCCGCATTAACTATACTCGTTCCGGACTATAAGCATATAAATATATAGTAATATATATATATAATACTATATGTAAAGTATTCAACACAAGGCTTATAGATACAAACCTACATAAGCCTGGCCGTGTAAACTTCCTGAAAATATATATTTCACACAATTCTGTCACAGTCGAGCCCTGAATACAACAGAGCAGCAAAACAGCAGCAACAGAAAGGCAACCCAGACAACTTGGAAGCACGATTCGGGCCCCTAAAATGGCTCAGAATCAAACGAAATCACACCAGGGCGGCAGTTAGCTTAACACTTAGTCTAATGATAATGCAGCCAGTGTTCTATTGTTGGGCATGCATAGATGTAACTTATGAACGAGCCGCAAGATTTGTTGCTTGCAACACCAAATTAATTAAATTTGTAATAGCCAACAGAGGGGGGGAACCAATCATGGGCACTAACCATAAAGCTTCACAGTCATAGTATTTTTGGTGTATTTTAGCTCACTGAAGTTTTCTTAAATTTCCAAACTCACTATCAACCAAACAAGCTGGCCATGGCGTTAAGGTCAAAGTTCATTGCCAAAGAAGATCACGTTTGCGGGGCCTGCAATGGTTTTTTTTAGACTTAAAATATATATTACAGGCCGTATTTTAATTATTATTTTAATTTTTTTTATAGGCAACGATCGGAAAAAAACTATTGCAAACATGACATTAAAATATAATACTAAGAAATCCACAGACCATTCTCTTGGGGGTGCTGGGCAGGTGGGGCTATGGCATTATAGGGGGAGGCCTAGGCAGCAGCGCACCTAGCTCGGCTCCCCTGGCACCTGCCACTTGGACAATTTGCAATTAGTTTTCATTCAGTGAACTCGAAGCCCCTTTTTGTGCGCTGTGGCAGTTGCCGCTATTGGCAAATCCCCCAGTGGCCCTTGCCCTAGCCCTTGAAATTTAAAATGGCTTTTTTGTGGGCCATGGATAATTCAAGTCAGTTTAAAAAAAAATGGCTATTATACCCTCTTCCTGAACTGAGCCTCAGTTGGCCTCCATTTTCCATTTTCACACTGTCAGTTGGTCCTTTAGTTAATGGGCTGTATAGCCGCTAAATGTGCTGTTTTTGATTGCTGTTTTGATTGTAGAGTCCGCCACTGCCAGGAATATCAGACGAAATGAGTTGGCTAGTTGTTTATAAATGCTTTTAGCCTTGTAATTGTTTTTACTAATCAATTTCAATCAAGCTGGTAAATTAACATCAACAGCAGTGTTTGAGTCCTCCAGACAGCGATTTATAAGCTTGGCAACTCTATGACAGCCAGATTGTATAATGGTTTAGCAATAATGGGGGCCATAGTGAGCTAATATAACATCGCTTTTTCCAATGTAAATGTGGTATTATTGATTATAATTAGATATAACCTCTTATACAATACCATTTTGCCGCCTTTTGTTCCTGCTTTTAGTAAACTAAAGTGTTGGTTGTGGCAGTAGGTCATTTTAATAAAATAATAACTTTCGTTCTAATGAGCGCAAGGCTGCACAAAAAAAAAGGCAGCAGAATCAATCATTGGGGCACAATAGTAATGGTAAATGGACCCCCGTGTACTTTATAACACCTTTCTAGTCTTCCGACCACTCCAAAGCGGGCTTTTACAGCTACATGCGGCGAGCATTCGCCCTTTCACACACATTCAGCTCTCAGTGACCGGCCCAACAGCCCATCCGAACACCGAAAACTAACACATTGCGGCACAAGCCGATACACAGCCATGCGCCAAGCCAAATTCGGGGTTCAGTATCTTCTCCATACAACCTTCCCTGTAATTAGTGGCCGACCGCGCTCTTGGGGCTCTGAGCCGCAGGCCGCCCAACCTGCCATGGCTTGTTGGATTGTGTGTCTGACTTGCTCTGACATCAATTAGCAGCCGTGGCCACGATGAAGCTTCACGAAGAT
>NW_023339674.1:26814029-26814167 GCF_004916995.1 Morone saxatilis
GTCCAATATATATACTGTCAATGGATTTGACTAACTAGTTTATATTAGAAAAAGATCTTGGCCATGGTTTAAAGAAACACACATTTACTGCTGGGGATGAGGAGATGCGAACAACAATCTCTAACACCTTTTCGTTAA
>NW_023339674.1:26814221-26815239 GCF_004916995.1 Morone saxatilis
AACAAACAAACAAACCAAACAAACCAAAGAGAGACTGACATCTACTTGGCTACCATTGGGGATCAGTGTGTAAACTGGCAACTAACAACAACAGCAATGACACATAGGTAGGTTAATCATTGAATATATGCAGTATATGCTTCTGTAGTGATATTATTATTTAGTTATTATTGTCACATTTCTTTGAAACATGCAAGTCATGCAGAAAACCACAGCAGATGCCAAAAGCTCCATAGCACCACAGTCAGAGAGAGAAAACAGAATGCAATTTGTGATCCAGAGAAGAGAGACAGATGCTACAGAAACAAAAGAGATAAAGCAGGGAAGATGGTCAAGTGTGTGTAGCTTCTGGGCCAGTGACATAAATCCAAAAAAGTTGTAACATTTCAAAACGGAGGAAGGATGAGAACTTCAACACACCTGGTCATAGATACTCTAAAGATGTTTCCTCCTTTGGTGTTGGATGGAGGTGGTGGAGAGTGCTGTCTAACATGTCGCTCCAAAATCTCCTACAGGTGTTCAGTTGAGTAGTGATCTGTGAGGACTGTGAATATCACAGCACATAATTTCCATTATTTTCATCAAACCGGGTCCTGCACCACACCACATCTGACATGTTCCTCATTTATTAATTTCATTCTTACAACTTGTCACTCAAGCATATGTGATCAACATCACATGTGTTTATGTGAGTGTTTCATAGTTTTAACATTTCTGTAAAAAGTGAATATTGCTACAGAAATGTACATTTACATTCCTGACTCCAGCTCTGTACTTAACACACAGACATCAGATTGATCCATCTTGCTATCTCACTTTCAGAACAAAGCAAGCGTGAAAACATTTTAAACTATTCCTTTACCTGTGGAATACTCTACAACTGTGATGGCATAGTTTAAAAATGTAGAGTATGTTAGTGGTGTTATTGGAGGTTAGGTAACAAATCTAGAAGCATGATTCCCTGGTTAGCAATCATCAGTGTTTATGGGACACAGTGTAGAGTATAACGGTTGGATTT
>NW_023339674.1:26815306-26815427 GCF_004916995.1 Morone saxatilis
TGATGTTCTTTGGAGCTTTTCACGGAATGTCATACAGTACTGCAAGCTCGGTGGATGATTTCAATGTATTAACTTCTCTTGGTTAAAATATCAGTATACATGAATCCAGCGATCGGTTTGT
>NW_023339674.1:26815618-26817083 GCF_004916995.1 Morone saxatilis
GTTTCATAATGTTCTACAACTTCTCCCATTGGAAAGGCTCGCACATGGAGACATGAATGGGTTTTTTGTCTGTTTGAAGCCCTGTTATAGACTTTATTGCAGGAGACTATGCTGAAATCATATCAAAAAAGTGATGTGTATACTGTGCATATTTCATGGTTATAGTAGTTACAATATGGAGGATGATGATTCAGTTTTTGTAGTTGTTGTTGTTGTTTTTATTGTTTTTTTCTCTAATTGTTTGTATGGTTTGTCATTGTCTAGTATTTTTGTTTGTGTTATGTACCATTCTTGTTGAGACACTGAGTGCATAAACTATATAAACTGAAAATAAAATGATTGAAACAATGAATGTATAAACAAAAGATGTAAAAACAAGGCAAAACCCCCCCCAGAGAAAATAAGTCACTGTTTCTCAAACTATGATTGGAGCTGCGTCCAGAGTAATGCAAAGCTTTATTCCCATGAAGATGTGACAAAATTCTGAGTGAAAGTCAGTTCAATAACAGGCATGTTGGCAAAATTATGTTACATTTGGGCAAATGTACTTTTTGTTTGTGAGATTGTAATGTTTTTAATGAGCAATTTATGCCAGCCTTTAATTTTTCAGATTCCTTGATCCCTTAGCAGCTTGTGACAAGACTGTAGCTGCAAGGAGAATGATGGATGACAGGAAAAGCAAAAGCAACTCCACAGCTCTGACCAGTCTTGATTGATCTATCACTTTAGTTTGGCTTTTAAGGTGTGGAATGAGGAGATAAGTGTGTGTGCCTGAAGGACAGCAACACTTAGATTAAACTTCGTCCCTGAACGTACACACCCTAAGAATCAAAGACACATATGAGTCAACAAGAGGAAATCCGCTCAAAGTCACGTCAAACAAAGTCATTTATTAGAAAACCAACCCGTTCTCTTTTTCAACTGGTCAAATACTGCCACTTAGTCAGCGGTCTCCACTTCATGATATGGTGCTGTAGGTATCCCTTTGACATCATTTCTGGACAAATGTTTATTCTGAATTGAAGTGGCATTTTCTGTTCTTCAGCACACTTATTTATATGCAGATATAATAGATATCTGATATATTAATCAGTGTCAGAATAGTTTAACTGGCATTTATGTACTGGTTTTCAAGTTTAATTGAGTGATGGACATATACACATACATATATATATATATATATATACATCTAGGACATTGCTCAAGGGCACCTCAGTGGTGGTAATAAGAGAGGGGGAAGCACTGCAATTCCGGGCGTAAGAAAAAAAAAAACAGCCTTCTCCACTACATATGGGTTGTACCAATTTGTTACACTGCCGTTTGGGTTGTTTGTTGCCCTGGCCACCTCCCAGCGGCTCATGGACCGTGTCCTGTGTCCGCACTCCGTGTAGGCTCCCCGGCCTAAACGGTGGGGGTATGTGGAGGTGGGTGTGGTTTACAATCAGCTGCAGGAGAGAGAGGTGTG
>NW_023339674.1:26817104-26821511 GCF_004916995.1 Morone saxatilis
CAGCGCCAGGTGAGTTGATTATCTCAGCTGCTACTCATTGAGTAATCACACTCACCTCTCTTAAGGCAGTAATGTGTTGGACCTGGGAGGCCCGACACACAACAGAAGACACAACCGGAGCTTCATGGACTTTTGAAGTGGGCCACGTTTTGTAATAATAATATTGTGTGTGGCTGACAAAGAAATAAAGTTGTCTTGTTTATTGACATCTGTTGATTGTGTACTGAGAGAACGCTCGGTAGTAGCGAGACTTGCTACATTCATATCAACCTGGTCTCACTCCCAAGTTGTGAAATAGTGCTGCTTGGTCAGTGGTCTTCTACTTCAAAATTTGACGCTGTAAGTATGCCTGTAGTATCATTTCTGGGCGGGAAACTGTCAAAGTCAGGTGATGTAATAAAAAGAGCGAAAAGTCCGCATATGGAGGTGGTGGATGGATGGCTCAAACAAACACAGGACTTTAACCCAGGACCGCTGTTGGTGTCCCATGTGAAACCGTAAGTAAACAACTTCTCTAAAGTAATATAAATAAATTGTCTTTAATACAAACGAAGTACCACACAAGGTTTGTTTTGAAAATCTGACTAGATGGTACATATTTATTGTTGCTAACTTGATGCTCTTTTCAACTAGAAATCACACTAAAGACATACTGACAGCGTCATATTGTGAAACTATTACAACTATTACACGTTGGGAGTGAGAAGCTTTATATATACGTATAGTATTCATACACACTATATACTCTGTATATGGGACATAAATGACAATAATCATGTATCAATTATTTATGTAACCCAGTGGTGGTGCGTTTCAGATTGACAATCACCCAGTGACCTCTCTCAGATACATTGGCATTGAGCATGTTAGATCTCCGAGAAGAGGAGGTGATTTAAATACCCTCCTCAAAAGAGAAATTTTTATATTTTTACTTTTCCGACTCACTCGTAGAGGTCTGAATCAAGAGTATGAGGTCAAATGTTTTCTTTAGAATAATAGGATGGCAGGATTATGAAAACTCTCTTTATATGAATGTATATGTGCCTATAGACTGTAGTATTAATGGTAAATGGACTGCACTTATATAGTCATGTCACATTCACCCATTTACACACATTTACACACCAATGCACAGCATCAGGAGCAATTTGGGGTTGTATCTTGTATCTTGCTCAAGGATACTTCGACATGCAGCGGGAGGAGCCGGGGATTGCCAACCTTCTGATTATTAGACGACTGGTATCGTCCACTAATCAGCTCTACCTCCTGAGCCACAGCCTACTGTATAGGCTTATTTGCACTTGTGTATGGATATGTATACTTATTTTTCCTAGACCCCGACACACATATGGGTATAAATGAGAAAATCGGTTTGTTTTATTTGCAATACAACACAGGTCTTTTTTTTTTTTGATCCAGCTACATTTTTAAAAAAAAACAAGGGTTTTAGACCCACATTCTGTACAGTACATGAATTTAATATTTCTTCTCTTTTTCTACTATATACTCTCTATATATGGCTGTAGGTGATTTTGATGTACATTATTATTTATCTCTGTACTGTTTTCAGTAGTCTTTATTGTATTGTTTTCTGTTCTTGGAGGATTATTACTCTGGTTGGGATGATTAATCACACCTGCAACCACAGAGCCTTTCCATTCAATTTTATTTGTGTAGCGCCAATTCATAACAGCAAGTTATCTCAGGACACTTTACAAAATACTTAGTACTAAAATATTCCTTATAAAATTAGAAAGAGAGGGGGAGAGAGCTATTATGTCCGTAATGTATAAATATGGGTGTGTTTTCAAGTCTTTCAAACATTCTGACCAGATTAAGATCCATCCAGGATCGAAACGTCATTAATGAAACCACTTTTTGTGGCAGTGAGTGTGCAGGCTTTATTGTTTTTTCATTGTTGTTTTCTGACAGCCTTACACCTGAGTGATGTACATACAGTATAATTACTTTCCTTCTACTTGTATCAATTATTTATGATCACACTTATGACAAAAGATACAGTTAATCCAGTGATTTAGACCTCAGTGTTATGTTGCCTATTGTCCAGCAGTACTTCGGAGGGGCTCACATGGTTCCTCACTGTGTAGTAAGATTAAATGTTGTAGTGATGCATAAAGCATCTCCTGCAAAAAACATATCTGTAAAACTAGAAATCTCAGAGGTTTCTCCCTCTGAATCTGAAAGCAGCAGGTGAACAGCACAGTGTGACGTTCCCGCAGGGGTCGTATTCACTAAATTTGGACACATAACAAGTCCAGTGTATTTTTATGGTGCGTAAGGCAGTGACATCCTGTTACAAAATGTTCCAGTAAAATGATTAAAATTAGCTGCTATAATGTTTGGTGCATTGGAGGAAGCAGATTGCCGTGTCTGAATCACACTGACAATTGTGTTGGCAATAGCTTTGGGGTGAATGCAAACAGAGGTGCTGAGCAAATTTTAGAAACAACCCTGAGAGAAAGAAGAAAAGATGAAGGAGAAGAAAAGACTTTATTGCTACAAAGACACTTCACTGTATACATGACAGCACTGCTGCATCACATGTGCCTCAGATTCAGACAGGAAGGTTTTCTGATCACCTCACTGTTAGTAAGTAGAAAATATTTTAATAAAATAATATAAGCTACATATCTTCTTTCTACAATTTAAGTCCCTCATACTCTGTTACATTCTTGTCTAAGGGGTTAGGAGCGCAACATAAGAGTATAGAAAGGACTTTTCCAAACCAAAGTCACACACGGATTTACCAATAAAGACTACTGTACTGTACTGAGAGCTGTGTTGTCGGGAGCAATATGCTCCTGGTAGGGTCTCCCAAGGCAAAGTGGTCTCAGGTGAGGGGCCAGACTAAGAATGGACTTTGGATGGCCTGAAATTGGATGCATTGATGCTGAAGGAAGACATGGGGGATACTATGGACCAGGTTGGTGTCAATGGGACAAATACCAATGTGGAGTGATGGCTCGATGCTTCGCTGTGTTTGAGAAAATCTGCTTGATTGTTTTGAAATATCCAGAATTCTTCAACTTACATGTTTGTTTGCCCAGGGCGATGTCTTGAGGCGGCCCAAGACCTTAAGACGCAGTCACAGCCGCGCATTGTCCCCCAGGGCCAATAGAAGCTCTTGGAACACCAACACGTCGTGTCGATGTCCCGCTGCCTACAACAAGAATGCCGGACGAAGGTCACCGGGAGGAGGGAGTTGAAGCTCTCTCAGAACAGTGCCTCTCAGACGTTCCGAGTTACCGTACTACAGCGTTTGGGTTTACCAGGGTCTGTCCAGTGGGTTCCACCGCACTAACCCACTCACCACCAGGATGGTGATCAGTTTGACAAGCTCCGTCTCTGTTACCCGAGTGTCCAATACATGCGGGCTCAGGTCTGACGGTAACGATCAGCAAACTCGGAGATCAGTAGACCGTTTGGCCTAAGGTGCTCTGTACCGCGTTTATTTTTTAAAAGCTTATGGCATCGCGTATGTACGAACTTGGCGGTTTGTGCATGGACAATCCAATGACTAGCACAAGAAGTTCCAGTAACACACACTCGGGTTCAAACGGGAGGCCGTTCGCTTCCAATCAGGCACTCAGTGGTTTCCATTATTGCCCACATGTGCGTTGAGAAGTCTCCCTTCACTGGAGCCCGCTAGTACAGGACTCTCCATATTGTGCGATGGCTGGTTTGGTGCATAGGCAACAACGGACACAAACAGGTCAGATCCCCCCCCGTGGCCCCCCACCAACCCCCCCACAACCGCCCCCCACCCACCCCCAGATAGTAGGCGTTAGGGAGGCGACCCCGCTCGTCACCGGGGTGAATTCCAATGTAGCGGCGCCTGGCGGGGGGCGTTGTTAGGCTATCCCCACACCACGACCTGGCAGCCTCCACCTTACCGAACCCCTATCCGCCAGGAAGTAAGGACTCCAGAACGTCTCGACTGGTTCGGGGTAGAAGTAAGACCCACCAGATCTAATTGCTAAAGCGCTACCAACCTCGCCGCACCAGTTCCGCTCGCCTTACCGCCCCTAGCGAGTGAACAGTGAAAACATTCCAACAGTCCCAAACCGCTTTGCTGCCCGGGTCTGGTCTGTCTAGGCCCCTGACCTATTACTGCCACCATCTTGGCGCACATTGCACCGACCCCAGTGGTTTCTCCTGTGGGAGGTGGTGGGCGCGACGGGGGATGAAGTGTGGCCACAGGTCACTCTTTTGGCATGTCCAGCCGAACCCATAGCACAAGCAAGCCACCAGGTGCTCTCATTTCGGGCACGACCCGCTGTCCAGCCTGGTCCAGACGGGGGCTGGGTTCTAGCCGGATCTAGGTTGACAGTACATTTCCACGGTACTGGTCCATTGGGGTGGTTATGAATAAGAACCAGGTCTTGG
>NW_023339674.1:26821611-26824423 GCF_004916995.1 Morone saxatilis
ACAGACGTGTACAGTAACAACAGTAGCAACAACTACACTAATAGTAGTGACTGATGATGATGAACATGAACATGAAAAAATGATGACGACGACAACAGCAACAATGGGGGACAATGAGCAGTGACAATAGTAACTGTAGGGTGGCTGTGGCGCAGAGGCAGAGCGGGTCATTAGTGGGGATAACATGCAGCAAAGTTCCACAGGTCAGATTCTAACCCCCTTCAGCAAGGACTCAGCCTTGGTACATGGGTTGCCAGCTTTACCAGGTGAGCTATCCAGTTGCCCTATATTCCATTTCTGACAATAGATCCTACTAAATGTTACACATTGGACCTTTGAAAGACAGACTTTTCCTTTCAAAACAACAAAATACATCTCTTTGCATAGTAAGTATAAATAGTGTTCTACATTTCCTGTTGTCTAGAGAAAGATCAGCAATGTTTAAGACACAGACACAGAATGAACCTCAGCATCACTGACTGAAACAGCTTTCCATTAACAACTTAAATTTTCACACCAACCAAAAGGTGTATTTTGTTTCTTCAGTGCTTTTACATCTGGGACATTTGGAGTTTTATTAGAATGTATTAATATATTTAAAATGTTATTTTTGTTACTTGTAATCTGTGCATTTTTATTTACTATTTAGTTTTATTTATTTGTTGCCAAATTCAGTGGAGTTTCTATAATATATTTTTTTGGTAAACTTATATATGCTTCATAGTGGAGCAAAAATAATAGAAACACCTTTAATTAATTATGAATAATTCGGCTGTTGCATTAATTAACGTATTGTTCTTGCAGCAAGTCGTGCTGTTAATTTTTATACATTCCTGATGATAATTTAAGTACCCTTACCATAAAGTGGAATAGTGACTGAAATACTACAGTGCACTGAACTTTAGACTTCATGGTCTTTTTCAGAACATACATACTTGAGTACCTAAAGAACACGTCTCCAGGAAATAATAGCTTCTTGCTGAAAAGGCTGGGTTGGTTATTTCTTCTTTTATCTTTTATCTCCTGTAATCAAAAGGTTTCAGACTGATGAAGTGAAAAACAAACATTCTGTGATTATTACCTGTGAAACTAAGTGAAAAACAGCTTATCGACGATGTTAAGGAATTTTGTTTAATTGAGTTTCTCCTATTTGTACCAACCAGGTGTATTCATCAGTAAGGAGAGATTGTTTTATCTATCTTATCATTTCTGATGGGTTTTATCATCAGGGCTACCCAAAGTGGGGCCCCTGGCCCATGGCTGGCCCGCCATTAGGTTCGTTTTGGCCATGCCAGATGTTTCTATTATTTTTTTATTATTTTTAATTACTTTAAAATATTATAAGGTAAATCTCAGTTTATGCAGTTGTATTTTTCTGGGGTAAAAATATAGTCTTTAATCTAATCTGAGCTTGGCAGGCAGTGTGACATTACACAAAAGTCAATTAAAGCCCCGGTGTGTAACATTCAGCAGGATCTGTTGTCAGAAACGGAAGATAATATTCATTAGTGTATAATCACCTGAACATAAGAATCGTCGTGTTTTTCGTTACCTTAGAATGAGCCATTTTATCTACAGACGGCACGGGTCACCTTCCATGGACAAACCAAACACTGGCTGTAGATAGGGCCTTTTTTTTGCGAGTTTCACGACCATCTTAGTTTCTTCTTCACACTTCTATAGACAGCAGCGGTGGTCAGTTAGTTGCAATCTGTGACCTTCATCGCTAGATGCCACTAAATTCTACACACTGGTTAGGGTTAGGGTCAGGGTTAAGGGATCCTAGTATCATTTTATATCTTAACAATACAATATAAGAGGTGATTACTTTTGCCCCAGGGCGCACCATCAAGTTTCTGTTTTGGTCCCTGTTTTAGCCCCTCAAAAAAAGTTGTTTTTTGCCATTTTTTGTTTTTATTTGGACTACTTTATGTAATTGCTTTCTTTGCAGATAGTATTGTAGAAAGCAACTACAGAAACAATCCTGGCATACCATCAAATGAAGTACGAGTGGATTTATTATTATTTGTTCTATGTCTCTCTTTTTTTATTTGCTGATCAGTGAGTATGCACTTCCACGCAACAGACATGTGGTATAATAATGTATCTGTCTGTTATTAAGTCAGTTTGCTGTGGAAACCCAGTTCTATACAACAGCCCCCAAGACCCCAGAGCTAAAGAAAAGCAGTGTGCTGCACGGTCTAAACACTAAAGCACCTAAAGAACACGTCCCTGGGAAACAATAGCTTCCAGCTGAAAAGGCTAGGTTTGAAGTGAAGAAGCAATTACCAGATATGACCAGGTTCCCTCACATCTTATCAGGACAGAAATGAATTGGAGTTCACTGCTGGAAAAGCGTTGAAAACTATTACGCTGACTGTGACTCAGGCAGCACACTGTATTCCATTTGTGGAAGCCATCAGTGACCATTTCACCCATAATCTGCCAGCAGAAAGACACAACAGTGCAGAGTATACAGTAGAGAATCTTCTGTGCACTATCCTTAAGCCCGTGGCCCTTTTCACATTCTGGAATACCTCATTTGGACTTTACTAAAGTTCATTTTACTTTGACGGTTTCATCCTTTCACAAATAGTGCCTCAGTATGTAACAGACAGCTGGAAACATGTTGAAGAGAGAAATACGGGACAGAAATTAAAGATATGACAGATAGAGAATAGACAAAGTGTGGATTCTCTTCATGGTCAGGCCCCTTCATATCTTAAAGAGCTCATAGTACCCTATTACCCCTCTAGAACACTGCGTTCTCTGAATGCAGGGCTACTTGTGGTTCCTATAGTCTCTAAAAGTA
>NW_023339674.1:26824523-26826962 GCF_004916995.1 Morone saxatilis
CGCTGTAACGAGTAAATTAAGTTTATATTTAGCGTTAACTGACAGTTACAACACCAAACAGTGTACACAGAGCAGGAAGTAAACCGGAAATGAGTCAGTACGCTTACCGTAGCACGTCAGCACAATCAGGTTCCTCTCACCACTTTGTTGCTTGGAAATTCTGTGTGAACAACTCTTGGTCAATGTTGTTTCTCAGTCAACATTATCAAAGCAATCTGGAATTTCTCCAAGGTCCAACTACAACCGTGTCTGTATTCTAGACACTTAGAGTTGGCTCAGTAAGTATGCCATGTGTGAAGGACAGCAACTAACCATGTTAATACACAAATTAAATGTTCTTACAAGACACATATTCAAACAAACAGCAATTCATAAGTTAAGCAAGTAAATTACATTTCTTGCACAGTGTTATTATTGCATCCTGCAAACCCTCTGGTTGGCTTACCCTCTGGAAAGACAGTGTGAGTCTTTGGGGCCAGTAAATCTGAGAACACCTTATAGAAGTTTGTGGGGAATGCATCACACCCCCTGAGACTTCCAGGCACCAAAATCTTTAACCACTGGTTGGACCTCTACTAAGGTAATGCACTCCTGAGCTTCTCTCAAAATGGCACATACAACATCAGGAAAATAATACCGTTTCTACTTCTGTGTTTTTTTTTTATTGCTTTGTTTAGCAGTGCAAACTGTTGAATGTCAGTGGAACTATACATTTTGGCTGCTCTTTCTCTGCCGTTCTTGCACGACTAGCTTGGTAGCTGCTACAGATACATTATTTTTCATTTTTTTCAGAGCATTTGAATTATTGATTTCTGTTGGGATGTAAAGAAAATTTCGACAAATATAACAAAAAAAATGCTTCTTTCTATACTTTTCACTATATCCTGACAGTATGAGACTGATAATCTGAGAAGAAATTAGAGAAAGATAGTTTATTGAGTCTGATTCCCAGGGCGTCAAATACAGACACTTTAGGACCCTGGGAATGAGACTCTACAATCAACCATCTTCAAGCCTCCAACCCAAAGCCTCTTTATATCTTTCTCGGCTCTGATTGGTTGTTTTCATCCAGGCATGGTGGATTTTTGCAAATGGGATTAGGAGCACTAGGAGGAGCCAGAGGAACCAGATTTTTTCACTGATTATCTATCTCATGTACCACTACCAATCAAAACTCCCACGCTTGTGAGGGGCCTCATGAATATCCCATCTGGCTCATCCATCACCCATCATCTGAATTTTTGAGATGCTGTCTCAGCCAGCTAAGTGGACATTTCCCTGTGTGTTCAACAACATGTGAGTATACTTCAGGACACAGCTAACGAGAGCTGTGAAGTAGCAGATTGCAGTCACTTGGAAGGCTAGACCAGATAATGCATTAAACAAATTGAAGCTAAATGTGTCAACAGACTGACTCATGATCAAACACACTAGCCACATGTCTTACTGCCTCTGATCCTACACTGTGTTGTTGAATATTACATTTCAGTTCCACAGAAAGCTCTTGTCAGCCTTTATTTCATTCCAAGGACCTCACATAAAGGTTGCATTGTGTTCCAGACATCAAGCCAGGTACTTGTCAGTATCAGTTTCTCACCCATTATACAGACAATTCCCCCACTCATGTGTCATATTTTGCCATCATTTGACGTCATATGAGAAATTTGATCAAACAATATGTCAAACAAGAGACCACCACACATACAAGAAAAAAGAATGATGAATGGGGCACATAAATGTTGCTCAATATGATTTACTGTAATTAAATCTTCATAGTACACTAAAAGGTCAGCCTGTTTGACAGTAGCTTTCCTGCCTTCAAATATCAAGATTATCACCAAAAAGCAAAAGAAGCAGCAAAATACCCATTCAAGTGCTTCAGACCTCTTCTTTAGTTATTTATTGAAAAGCTGCCACTACATCTAAAATGTGTTTCTCATGCTGGACATTACTTTGTACTTTCCAAAACCAGAAACCAGACAACTGATGTGGGATACACTGATCAGCCATTGAAGTCAATAACACTGATTATCTGGTTATCATGGCACCTGTCAGTGGGATATATTAGGCAGCATGTAAACATTTTATCCACAAGTAAGTTAAATACAAGATAGGACAGAAACATACAAAATTCATTCTGTTGGTACGGGTTAATAGTGCTATCTATACTATGAAAGTGCAATGTCAGCACAGATTTGTTATGATTAAATTCAGTCGCACTTGTTTTAAAGGTCCAGTGTGTAACATTTAGATGGATTTATTGTCAGAAATGGAATATAATATTGATAGGTATTTTTCATTAGTGTATAATCACCTGAAAATAAGGACTGTTGTGTTTTCGTTACCTTAGAATGAGCTGTTTTTATCTACACACGGAGCAGGCCCTCCTGTCTCCTACACGCTTAAAAGGCTAGTGGTATTCAGATGGTTGCAATCTGC
>NW_023339674.1:26827062-26830059 GCF_004916995.1 Morone saxatilis
TGATGTTCTTGTATTCTTCTTATATTGTACAGTGTCTTTAAGTATTCAGAAAAGCTTTTTTTTATTATTCATGTTTTCATTCATTTTTAAATAAAATGTATTATTATTATTATTAACATCTACCTGCCATCTAAAGGAGAACAATGAAGACAGTGAATTCAGAAACCAGCCACTGTTGACACTGTTGTGTGTGACTTTAAAACCTTGATGCATATTAAGTCAACTAAAAGTCTGAGAGTTACTGCTGGAAAAAAAGGAAGCAGCAATTAAAGTCTACTTCTGCTTTTACATGAATGAACCGGTTTGCCCTGCACAATAAATTGCTGTATCCAAACAGCCTGGCCGGCTGCTGCCGGCACCACAGGCTGCTCTGGGACCGCTTTACATCCCTGCAGTTGATGCATTAAAATCTCACCCACATGCTAATTCTGTCCCACTGGAACATGCATTGTCGGGGTAAAGGCAGTGTATGGAAATAATGTTTTTTTAACTGTTACATAGATACATCAAAACACAGAGTGCACCCTGTTGGCTCTGTATGAGTGCACAATGTATAATTTAATATTAAACATACATTTTAGCGTTAGCGTAACTTGAAACTAAAACGTATAAATGTTAATTCTGTGTACAAATTTAAGTTTCAAATATTTTTTATTGAGCCAAAGAAAATTATACATACCATATATTGTTGTGTCAGTGCACATTTACATCTATCCCAAACAATTATAAAATTATGTTTATGTACATTCAGATATAAAACAAAGAAAATTTGACATGGATTAAATAAATGTTTATATACCAAATAAATTAGAAATTAAATAAATCTAAAACTACTAGTAGTGTGATATTGTTATGGACTTTGATTTCCTGTTTTCACTGACAGTCAGTGTTGGTTTCTTTTAACCATGACCACCATAGTTCTCATTCTCAGTTACCATAGTAATCATTAGGATTCCCCAAAGCTGCTGGTTCTCAGACTATGGTACATGTACCAATATTGGTACGCAAGCTGCCTCCATTGGTACACGGAGGAAATATTCTCTATTTTTAAATAATATAAATTAATTTCAAAACATATAATACTGTCAAAATACTACAAAATCTTAGAACTATGAGATCGTTAAAATGTAATTTAAAATAAGTTTTGTGTTTCCTGTAATATTTTGTTCCAAATGTTAAATGTGAAGCAGTGAAGCAAAATATTTGAAACTGCACTGCTAGATGCCACTAAATCCTACACACTAGTCCTTTAAATGAAAACTAATGAAAATTAATGAAACCGTTAATTGGTTAACAAAATAGTTGGCAAATCATTCTTTGTCGATTGACTGCTTTTCAGCTCTACAAGGAAACAAGTGGACCCAGGAAGACCTTTACTCGACTACATTCTAAATGATGTCATTCATGATTAATTTTATTTGATAGGCCCCCCATTATGTCAGATAATAAGTAACATATCTAAATGAAAATATATGTGCAAAACACAAAATAGTGCCATGTTCTGATATTCCAGAACATTCAGCTACATAGAAGGTATTCTATTTTTGCGCTACATATGTGTTTAGAAATCTGTCATACTAATGTATGCATATTCTCTTTTAATATAAACTTCATGTCATATTGATTGCTGAGTCTTAATCCTCTCAGGTAGCAGAACTAACCTGCTGGAATCAGAGGAGGTGCTATGTAAATTAGATGCAAATATGATTCTATCCAAAGCAGACCATATGCCCGCACAAATGAACATCATATGGCGCCAGGTGCACTCAGATATTATCTGCAGGTTGTCATTATGTTTCCAAGAGCTGATGTTAAATGTGAAATGTTTTCACTACCTTATATGTAAAGAGGAGTGAATTATCACGCTTTAGAGCTTCAACTAACATTTCAATTCAAGCTTTGTTTTCTTTAGCCCACTGTCTTTGCTCTAGTGACAGATCGTGTCAAATATGTTGACTGGTGACCATACTGGGAGAATACCTAAACCTTAAATGAGTATTTAGAAATATTTTATACATGTTGTAAATACTGTATACTTGTTTTTTATATGAAATGCACCATCTGCTGTATAATCATTTACCCCCCAATTCCAACTCAGCAGTGGTTTCTCACTGATTCTCTGACCCTACTGTCTTCTCTCGTGCTCAAATTTGATAAGGCCCATTATAAGCTTGGTGACTTTAACCATTCATATCGATAAAACTTCAATTCATTTTGGCAACAGATTTTTAAACCATTTGTAACTCTTTTAACTTTGCAGCCGTCTCCTGGCCCTATACATAACCGTGGGCAACACACTTGACTTAGTTTTTACTCTGGATCTGTCTCTTTAGTTCCCTGAATATCGCATGATTTTGTCTCTGACCACAAATGTATTCACTTTTGATACACAGTTTTATAACGCTTCACCATCCGAGAAACGTATAATTCACTCTCGCATACGTTAAATAATCAGTCAGTCAGCACATTTTGTAGCCATGTTTTCTGGTCTGGCTAATTTGCCCTCACTTTCTCACATTAATGATCAAATTAGGCTGGTTTAATATTTTGTGTACCTCAAGCCGCTTTGATTTTTTCGCTCCATATAACATCCAGGGCTGTCCGCAAGTTATAATAAAAACTCCCTGGATTCAACAACAACATTAGACAACAAGAAAGGATTAATAGGACGCCGCCGAGCGAAATTGGAAAAAGCAGCAAACTTGAGGTAACCGCCTCTATGAAGGAACTACCTGTTTATAACCTGAACCAAGTATTAAAGATGCGCAAGCCCTGTCTAATTTTTTCTGATCTTGATTGTTAGGCAATAAACATAACCCAAGGTTTTTGGTTTACGACTATCATCCAGCTTGTACACCCATCTCCCTCCTGCTATTCATGCCTCCCTCTCCCTGCTGACTGTGAAAACTTCCTGTCTCTTTTTCATTGGCAAAATCGACTGGTATCAGGTCTCATTTCCTCCTAAACTCTTCTTCCCCTGCAAGTTCAGTCGTCCTA
>NW_023339674.1:26830084-26831525 GCF_004916995.1 Morone saxatilis
AGTGGCCGGGGTGATGGATTTGGTAGAGATATAAAGCTGGACGTCATCGGCATAACAGTGGAAGTGGAGACCATTAAATATTTTAAGTGTTACATTTTGCATTTATAAACATTGTTTCTCAAAATAAAGACCAAAATTCTGTCCCTGTACTCTTCCCATCTCTCTTTAAAGAAGGGGGCTCTTTTCAAGTGTCCTTTTACTCATTGTCTTGTGTTTTTTTTTACCACAAACTGTGAAAGAACACCACACAGCTCATCCTGTTCCTGTCAAGGCTCAAGATAAAATTTATTTTTTAAGAATAAATCCAGTTTCTCCTTTCTCCTGCAGTTGTTATATGAGGTGTTAGAGATGAATTCTGGGAACTTTTGTCCCAGCTAAAATCTACAAATTCTTCCTGTGATAAGTGCCACTTGTGTGACTGTTGTACTGTAAAAAAACAATTTTTTTCAAAACAAGTGGTTTAATGGGAGAGACTACAGGTGAATAGAGGAACATTTTTAACTAATGACTAGTTGTCATGAATAGGGAAATTAGCAAAAGGTTTTTTGTACTAGGCTGTAAGCGTATTATTAACATTTGGTATTTTGCTTTTAGCTTTTTTTTTTGTTGTTGTTACTACCCTTGTCCACAGCAGTAAATAACTTAGCTTCCATGCTGGTACTTTTGTCTGCCTCATCAAATGAGAGGCGTGCTCACAGCCATCCTCTGTAGGTAATACACTATCCCTTTAGGTTACTATGTAAACAGTGAATTGTAGTTCTTGAAATAACATTTGAAATATCTTCATAATGTTATTTCATAAATGTGCAATGTGATAGCAGAACAACAATCATTTTCAAAGGTCTGAACACTGTTTTTAAGGTGGAAAAAAACCCAGCACTACCCAGCATTGTGTTTTCAGAACATATTTATCAGTTTTAAAACATCCGAGGGGTTATATCAGAGGATACTGTATGACCATCTTTATATGACCTAAGGTTATTACTGCTGCAGTGCAGGCAACATAAATGCGTCACATGCAGTTGTCATGATGTATCAGTTGCTGCTCTGCGCTCTGAGGCCTGAATGTATAATGAAAGCAAGGATGATGTAGCAAACGTTACTCAAATAGGAGGAAATAGAGCATTTATTGGGGACTATTTTCAGAAGCGGATTAATCCACCGTTGGTGCTCTAGTAAGTATTTGGTGCAGCAGGATGGTAAAATAACAACACAGCAACGCAGCAAATGTGCATTGCTTAGCTTCCATGCTGGTATGCTTCTCTAAAGTGGGGGCGCACTGACCACTGAGTATACAACCCCATTTCAAAATAACTGAACTATCCCTTTAATACATTTTATTTTATTTTATTTAAAAAAGGGAAGTTTTTCCTTGCTGCCGTCGCCAAGTGCTTGCTCACTGTTGGGTCTCTGTAAATAATTTTTATAAGGAGTTCGGTCT
>NW_023339674.1:26831603-26831760 GCF_004916995.1 Morone saxatilis
AAATAAAATTGAATTGATTTGAATACCATGCTAAAAAGGATTGTGTTTCAGGTTTGAAAGATTTGTGCACCTCTGACTATACGCAGTGTCTCTGCAGCATCTGCATCTGATAGCACCTTTCTAGTCTTTTGGTCACTGAATGCGCTGTACACTACAT
>NW_023339674.1:26831876-26832213 GCF_004916995.1 Morone saxatilis
CGACCCGCTCTACCACTGAGCCACTGCCACCCCTTAAGTACAGCCTTTGTTAAGGGTGAATAGTTAAGAGCACATTCTCTGAGGAGTGTGGTAATCATTTCCATACTGGAACTAAGAAGCAGTCAATAGAGAGGACATTTGCCTCCAAAAGGCTTGTTCTGCAGTGAAATGGAGTCTGGTGATACTGTACCCACCAGAGAGCAGCCCATCCTTATTCCCTTACTTTTCCTCCAAAGTCTGCAAGGGGATATCTTATCAGAGCCATTAGGATACCGCCTAACAGAGCATGTCTCTGCTTTCAAGTAATTAAAAATTAACCAGGTCACTGTTTTATTTT
>NW_023339674.1:26832227-26833132 GCF_004916995.1 Morone saxatilis
TTTTGCGGTGTCTGCTGAAGAACAGGAAAGGGTCCCTCTGTGCACTGAGATAGAAAGTATGAAGTTGACATAAGAAAATCTAAATTCAGGAGTAATAAGTAAGGCATGGAGCCAATTATGATTAGAAAAATCTAGAGACAGACAGCAGCATAAATGTAGTTGTAGAAGAGGGCACTGAAAATTTACTGTGAAATTTATAGCTAATAAGGGAGTGACACGCTGAGATCAAGGCTAGAATGCAAACTGTTGGGGAAATAGCATCTTCTAAGTCATATTTCTTTTCACACAGTGGAAGTCTACAGTGTAGCTCAGCGGGCTGTGTAGAGCAGCCAGTCTCTGGCAGTGTCAGCCCTTGTTTATCCAATCTCTGATCTCTTCAAATTAGCACCTAAAAGCTACCATGGGATGTGTGCTCACATCACTACTGAGCATTTGTGGACTTTTGTCCTCCTGTCTGGGGATGATGCTCTGTTGTTTTTCTCAGCCCACTTACTCATTGATTGCTGCAAGGTTCAGTGTCAACTCATGTTAAGGGTAAGTCACTTTTATTGTGAAGCACACTGTTGACTTCTTTTTGACTCACTCGTCTTGCTGCGCATTCAGACAGCCAGAGGTTTTCATTATTCTGCCCACTGTACAAAAACAATGACTGAGTTAACATAGATTTTAAAAACGGCTGGTAATATTTTTACAACCACGCTAGCAACAAGGCTCAAGGGCTGGAACTGTCAGTCAGTCAGTCCAGCACTTTGGTCCAGACAGAAATACCTCAACAACTACTCGATTGATTACAATGAGATTTGTGTATGCAGACATTTACTAAACAGAAATTTTCACTGACAATTACCCTTATTTTTTCTCCACAGTTCCCTCAGTCTGGTACAGGTTGATCTTTATTTCAGTGC
>NW_023339674.1:26833232-26833371 GCF_004916995.1 Morone saxatilis
AAATAGTTTTTGTATTACTACATCAAGTTTACACACATGGGTCAAAAATGACCCATTCATCCAAGTGTGATTTAAAGTTAAATGACTTAATACTATAATAATAATGTGTTTCAAATAGTGGTGGGACTCGATTAAAAAA
>NW_023339674.1:26833572-26842126 GCF_004916995.1 Morone saxatilis
CAATATGAATAAAGAATATTATGATTGCATTGTTCACAAGGCACAAACTTAAATTCAAGTTAGCTATGTAACTAGGAGTGTTGTCTGTGCTAGCTGCAACATGTTTGGCATTGAGGTTCGCCAAGGTTCCTCTGAACCTCCTCTCCTGGCTGTCTCCCTGTATAGACAATTCCATCTATTGCCGCCATGTGGTCAGTTTCCAGTCGCAAAGCCCTTTCACACACATTCACTCACTCAGCGATGGCCGTTGAACATGCACAGCATCGGGAGCAATTTGGGGTACAGTATCTTGCTTAAGGATACTTCGACATGTGGCGGGAGGAGCCGGGGATCGAACCAACAACCTTCCGACAAGTGGACGACTCGCTCTGCCTCAGCACCACAGCCGCCTGGTCCTCTTGTTGTCAAACCGTATGACACGGATATCCTCATATCTCCTGAGCCCCATGGTGGCCTTGTACATTGGATTTTGCAGCTCCCGCAAGGCCATATCCCAGCTATTCTCACCCCCTGCATGGAGGGTCAAACCAATGAAGGCCATGAATTCTTCTTCATCAATGCTTCTCCACTCTTTTCCCTTTTACCAAAAAGTAAGAAAGGAAAACATAAAATAAGTATGTATGATGATCAAAAACAAGTTAATTGAGGAAAAACTGGAATACTGAATGATGAAATGAATTTATTGCAAAGATATAGAACGTAAAAACTCAGTCGGGTCACTTTTGACCCATGTTGTGCATCAAAGGGCACAATTTTCATTGGCTAGACCATTGACATATATAAAGATGGACATGACAACTCTCCAAAAGTGAATCCAAAACTTCTACTGACTGCAATATAGGTCATAAAGCCTGCTGCCTTCACATTAGCAGATGGGACATAAACTAAAAAAAGAGTAAAAAAGTACACATCAAATACATTTTTCCTAAAGATGGGTTCCATCATATTAGGTAGTTCTCATAATGCTGACGTTCGTTCAAGTGTTATTTTTTCTGAGCAGTTTGGGTTTAATTAGTTATTTGAAGCTATGAAAAAGGGGTTTCATATCATGATTGACAGCTGAGCCCTGCTCGAGACTAATTCGGTCGGGCATATGGGCGGGACCTCGATACTGTGTCGCCAACCCCAATCACTACTGCACAGACTCTGGCTCCGAATTATGAAAAATGGCAGCGGCCGTATCTGGGATATTTTGGCTTCATTTTTGTACAGTGGGAGGAAGTGGAGACGTGACGTACATCTTTTACATGTCAATTGGCTAAACCTAACCACAGATAGGATTTAGGATGCAAACTCTGGAGCCCGGTGTCAAGGCCCTAAACTTTCTATACTTCCAGCATCCACCCTGATCTCCTCCCTGCTTTTGCACTAGTAAAAATTCTTCCTGTGAATATAATCCAGTCAACAAATTAAGTTTTATAACTACGTTCGAGAACAAAGACTACGCCATGCACTTATCTAATTTCCGCTTAAAATGTACTTAGGCACACCTCCGTTCACTCCCTCCTCGACCCAGTTTCCACATCCCTCCCCCCCCCCGAACCTATCTCTCTTATCCAAATACAGGAACCACTGAGGCTCTCTACAAGAGATACGAAGGGACGGCTCCCCCACTCGGTTCCCTCTTACCATCTGGCCAAAGCCCTCCGTCCATTCATCCATCCGTCAACAAACCCACCTTCCTTCCGATACCCCTTCATTCCTCAATCTTCATCCCTCAACTTTCCATCCCTCATCACTCAACCTTCAACCCTTCAACCCTTTATCCCTCAACCCTCATCCCTTCTTCCCTTCATCCCTAAACCCTCATCCCTTCTTCACTTCATCCTCCGATCCATTCATCCCTCCTACAGTACACCACATCGGTTGACATTTATCTATTACGTGCAATAAACCTTTCTAAATTCCATACGTTCATTGGTGTGGTCTGTTAGTGAATTATATTTGAACTGTAATAATTGGGAAAAACATAACACACACTACATCATTTCCCGGAGACAGGGTTACATTCTCCCTCCCTTCCCTGTTGGCATACATTCATGTCCAGTGACAGCAACTGGAAAGACAGTTCCACACTAATGATGCACTTTGCATTTTGTAGCTATTTCCAAATTAGGGTTACAATTTAGATCAATTTCAATTAAAGGTTTTTTCACTTTGCTTGTTTCAATACAAACATAATAAAGCCTGTTATTATCAGAGCCAGTTGAAAGCACCTCAAAGAAATTAGTTTAATTCAATTTAATTAGAGACCGGGGTTTTCAGCACTGTGGCTTTACTAAAAAGGCAGCATTTTGTTAGAAAGAAGACTTTGAGAGTGTGTGACGATGATTATATTTTCAATTAGAAGTGTAAAATGTAAATATAGATTTTTAACAGGAGAACAGGAGTATTGACTGTATTATCAGTAAGTGGAAATGACCCTTTCATTTCTTTTGTGTGAGTCACAAAAGAAGAAAAAGCTGTGTTAAACATGTAGGTCATGGATTGGGTCTTGATCCTTATCAGCCTTTCAAAGTAGATTAATTAGTTCTTTCTTTCTGCCTTTCTCTGTCTCTCGCCTTGGTTGTGAGGAAAGGAAGAGAAAAGGTTAATAGAATGTCTAATAAGACGACCGATACTGACACATTTCAGTCTAAAAGGATGTTTTCACATTTATCTGCTGAAAGTGGAAAGTTTCTCTGTGCTCATGAAAATGTGATTTTAATCACAAATAGTTTGGAAGTCAATCCTGGTCCAGTATGCAACTAATACAGTCTGATGTAGACACTTAAATGTCTAGAATGTTTAATAAGACAGCCGATAACACAGTCGGCACCTTTTTTGGTCAGACTGTGTTTGTAGCATTATTTAAAATTCATCTGAAGACTGTTTTCTCTGCCAGCAGATCAAAGGTTTGATTATGAAGGTTGGTGGGCCGTGCCTTTCATCTGCTGTCCAGATTGCCATCAGGAGAATGATCCATAAGGAGTTTGTTGACCTCCAGACATTTCATGGAGTGGCACCATCAGACTGAAATGTCAGCTTTTAAACAAGAAATATCCAAATGTACTGAGAAAAGTTCTTAGTAATTGTAACAACATATGTGTTTCCATTTGCAGTGCATGCTTTTAGTTAAGTTAGTACAGGCAACACTGCTAGTTAGTTACGTTTGTCTTTAAGTTGCTGTGGAACAGGTCCAGACTATTCAGAGCATTCAACACCACTGGTAGTCATATGTGATAGTTTTGCTTATCTGTACTGTACCTTCTGATTCACTCCAACCCAACAAATGTGGATAGAGCGTACTTAAGCATCCACTGTGCTTCTGTGGAGTAGATTCTTCAAGAGTTGTCCATACCACATATCATTACATTTTCTGCACACTAACACCTTGCAATGGGATAATGATAGAAGATAGAAGAATAAAAGATTTCTCCTTTCTTAACCTCTTACAGGTCCAGTGCGTAGGATTTAGTGCCATCTGCAGTCTCAGAAAACAACATTTGCTCGTTTCACACTCCCCTTCCAAGCACGAGGGAAATTAAAACTACAGTAGCTACTAAGTCATAACGTGAATGACCGTATCTAGAACCAGTAGAAAGCCTGTAGAAATATGGCAATTCAACATGGTGACATCCATGAAAGGCTACCCACAGCATCTGTAGATTAAAACAGCTCATTCTAAGGTAACAAAAACACAAAGATTCTTATTTTCAGGTTGTTAAACACTAATGAAAACATATCTATGAATATTATATTCCATTTGTGCCATCAGATCATCCTTAATGTTACACAATCAAGCCAGTGTCATACTAACATGATATCATGGGATGGCATATAAAAAACCCTCCACTTTTAAATACATTTTGTATGTCTTTGCTTTTTAAGCTTTCTGTGTCATTTAACAACAGAGCTGATGCATTTAATGAGGTTTTTTTTTAGACATTGCAGGAAAGGATAAAGTCAAGTGACCTTCGTCTTCATGGTAACAATAGATGAGGTTGTAAAAAGGTCAATGTTTGGTTATAGGTTAGGCATCATTTGGGTTGAAATAAGTACGTTAATCATGTTGCTTAAGTTGTCGATGTAAGTTAAGTTACATAGATCTTTTAAGTATGTTACACAATAAAAAGGAAAAATGTTATATAAGTCAATGTTAAGTTTTGGTTTCAGACACACACAAACAGCGGCTTCCTGGGAGAAAATACTGCATTAGTTTGACCTATCAACCGACAGACTGGCAGCACGATATGTTGATATGGTGGTGCTGTATTGTTTTCAAAGAATTGAATAAATGTATTAAATCAAATTATTTAGTGTATATTATTTTATGTAATTTAATAATTATTAGCATCTTGTTGTCCAGACTGACCATGAATTCTCCTTTCGTGAGGGAGCTACGCAACATCCGGTTACGTAGCTCTCTCAGCAAACGTTAGGTTCAATATTTTAACTTTGGACGGCAATGGTGTCTGCAGTTACCCGTATCTCTGCCTGCCTAACCTAAGTTTACCATCCTTCTCTTATCCACTAACATGACATCCGGTTGGCCTGAATCCATGTGAATGCAGCATTATACTATGTCACCTGACATCTTTTTTTTTTCTAGAAGGAATTTAATGGGATAAAGTTTAAATACTGTCAGTCAAACTGTACATTAACTTGGCAGTGAGGACTAGACACTAACACATGACTAGACAGTCATCACCTACACATCTATGAAATACATTAGACCTACTAATGGGGTGAATCTGCACTAGAAATCCAACACTGAGCAATAATCACTTAGTTAAGGTTGGGTCAATACAGCACAGGACAAACACAACCAACTGAACACATACCTCTGTTAGTCTTAGTCATTATCAGTGCCTTTTAATTCCATGTTCCACTTCCTCTGTGAAGTTGAGCTTTACTCAGTTTATGACTCCCTCAGGCCAAATACCCCACAGCAGGAAGTATAATGTCGGCAGCTTGTTTGACATGGTGTCAGGGACAGAGAGAGAGAAAAAGAGAAAGAGAGATAGAGAGTGAGCTAGTTAGAACTTATCAAACACTACAGGAGCCCTTTATGTGAGAGCCCTGTCAGTTGTCACTCTGTCAACAGAGTCACTGATAAACCCCAGAATGAGACAGAATTACACTGAATAATGTCCAGAAAAGAGTTAAATTTCAGTTTCTTCTATGGAAGCAGATGGGTTTGAATTTGTTTTTGATCAAAATTTATGGTGTGATTTATGTATAAATGACTAGTTATAATTGTTTCCAAATGTAAAAAAACTATTCACAAATAATTTTTTAGATTAGTTAGATTTCTTCTTCCATTTCAGCCAATCACATGGCATGGATTGGATGATATGATTTAATGTGATCACAGAACATTATATAGTCACAGTCTGCAATTATGAACATGAGGATGGACATCAAAAAGCTCAACTTGGCGTCTGGCTACTCTCCATAGGCAAGTGATGACTCTCTCATCATGCATGCTTAAATATGTTATGGGTTAATTAATTAATTCTTGCTTGCTAGCCAATGATCTTATGTTGACGATTACTATTATAGCACCAGTGTTAAATCAGCCACATCACTAACTTAGAAAGCATTCATCTTAAATAAATAACTTATATATAAATCTGATTTCATACTCTTCTACCTATATATCCATGCTCCCTCTCTCTCACTCAACCAACTTGTGTTCTCTCTCTATTCACGGATGTCAAGTCAATAATTCCATCCTTTGTAATGAATCATAACTTGTGCTCATCATATTATAACGAGCAGGTTTCTGGATGGTCTGCATCAGCCTGTGTCAGACCGGACTCCAGCCCTGGAGCAGGAGAGTGGGCTGACATACAGAGACCCCTGATGTATTGCTGCGTTGGCCTGGATGGGGTATTAGTGTCTGTGTGATGATGCTGTGATCTTGTGTGGTTTTCAGTTGGTCTCATGTTGCTCTTTTAAAGGAGATCTTAATCTCAATAAGACTTCCCTAAGTTTAAAGCTGCAGTAGGTATTATTTACAAAAATAACCTTTTGCTTAAACTTTCACTATATCCTGACATTAGTACATGAGCTAGATGATCTGTGAAGAAATCTGGTTCCTTTGGATTGCTGTAGCGCTCCTAATGGCATTTGTAAAAATCCACCAGACCTGAATGAAAACAACCAATCAGAGCCAGATAATTAAAAGTTACCTACTGCAGCTTTAACTAAATATTAGGGCAAATTCTGTTCATGTCGTATGAGCAATGTAAATGATACATATCATTTCTTTAGGACCAGAATATAAAAAGTGGCTCAACACTCAGTTCTCCTAAACAAAATATTAGTGATTGCATCTCTCATTGTAAGAGTAATGCCTCTCAATAAGGCAACCATGTTTCCTATATTGTGCTAAGCTACGCATTGAATAGGCTAAAAAATGCTCATCAGTACATATAGTGAAATACCTCCAAGGTACCACTGTAAGTATAAACATTAATCATTTCATTTAAAAGACAAATAAGGATTAACAATGTCACTGATCATACCGATTAGAACTTATTTCCACCTAAAAGAAAGGTGATTCTTCTTCTGTGGAGATTAATTCCTGCATATAGCTATTAGCAATGTGGAGTTTAGAATAGAAAATGTTAAATCAGCTGAAACAAGGCAATCTTATCATATTAAAATGTGATTATTACTTTTTTGCACTGTAGCGGTATCAACGCAGGTCCCTTGAGCAGGTTTAGAGAGATGATCAGTCCTAGATCCACTGGGATCTTATTATCATGGTCTTGTCATGCATAGGAGGAAGCTTTTAAATGACCTTTAGGAGGCTGCAGATACTTTTTCCTCTTGTGATGCTGCTGTTGCTATTATCTGACTTGCTTGCATCTTTACTGGGCTGCATTGATTTGTGATGAGAGTCAAAGCTGGAGGAAATCTGTAGGGATTAATGGGGGGTTAATGAAACAGTTTTGACTCCATGCCAGCAGTTAGCAGCCTGATACTCCCCTGTGGGGAAATGAGAACATACAGTGGGCTTTAATATTGAAAGTAGTTTGGGTGGGTCGGCCCGCTTTAAAGAGCTGTCAGCTCATCTTAAAGGAAGAATACACTCTAAATCACTGCTGTTGTACAGCATGCTGCATTAGTTTAGTTATTTAATGTTTTATTTAGTAATACTCCTCCTCTCATGTCAGTTACTTTACTTCCTGTCTTTGTTTGTATTCCAGACAGTTTTGATTGTCTGCCCTGCCCTGATTAGTTTTCACCTGTGTCTATTGGAAATCATCATCATCTTGAAGGAGACCTCAGTTCCTAAAATGCATTTGGAGGAGAGAAAAGAGGAGGCTTGCTGGAGGAGCTACGAGCAAGAAGAAGTATGATTTTTGCACCTGTGATGTATAAATGTATTCATTCTGATCCTGTCTGCCTGCTACTGTCTTGCATTCAGGTCCAATCCCTTGTGTTCCCTGTTACCCTGCATGAATTGTGACAGTCAAGGAACCTGGGTTTCTTCCACATTCAGCCATACCTGCCAACAATCCTGTTTTTCTAAGGTTTCTCCCGCATTTCTCCAGGCACCCTCCCTTGCATATTACAGTTTTTGTGCCTAAACCTAACCAAACTGCTGAGTTGGGAACGAGAATGTGTTAATATAAGGTAGATCTTTTATGCATGGTTACATCTTCTTCAACTAAATTAAAAAGTTTTTTCAGATGTTTAACTGAGGGAATATTTTTGTCCTGTTATAATACTGACAACATTCTTACAAGAAAGTCTATGGCTAGACCTCCTCTGCAGAGCATACTTAAGATGAATATATAAAGCATAACTTAAAAACCAGAACATTCTTGAATGGCTCTGAAAACCAAATGAAGCAAACTTTCACCCTCTTAGAGTATTAAAGTCATTAGTACGCCTATGTAACAAATGTCACAGTATAACTAGGTCAGATACAATGTGTGTGAGGAACATTTTAATGCACCACATGCACATGTGGGCGCACACACACACAATAAAAAAAAATTGCTAGAATGGAGGAAAGACATACTTGCCACAATCAAGCTTAGAATGGCTTTTCTGTTTCTGTAACCACTGAAGCAAAGTAATCATTACTGAGCAGTAATATAAACACTGAAGTACTGAAGCATTATATTCAACTTAAAAGTGTAAAAGTCACACGTTTTTTGCCCATGTCTGACAACAGATTCTATAGGTCATTATAATGAGAAACTAAGTCAAAATATTGAGAAACGTAAATATTTTGACATACTAAGTCAATATTTTGAGAAACACTCTGTTATAATGACTTACAGAATTTTTTTCAAACATATTACGTACGTGTTGACCAGGGTTTCCAAATGTTATTTTAGGGGCCCACTTTTTAAAAACCAGTGCAAATGTATGCATAAATGAACATTTCAGACCATTTTTACTGCTATTTCAGCATCACTGTCATGGCTCTGCTCCCCTCCTACTCCCTTTACTCCTCCTCCCTCCCTATGTGTATCTGATGAGAGTGTGGCCTCCATCCACCTCACCTGTGTGCTGCCTCACCTGCGCTCAATCAATTCATCAGCCTCAG
>NW_023339674.1:26842226-26844295 GCF_004916995.1 Morone saxatilis
TATAATAAACATTTCAAACGTGAGTTGTCTGACTGAACTGATTTAAAGAGGGAGTGAACGGATAAGGTGTGTTTAAGTACTTTTAGTGCGGAAATGAGATGAGGTCGAGGCCGGGTCTTTGTCACTGAACCTCTTTATAAAATGTATTTTAAAAACATGAGCAAACATTGTTACACATGATTAACCAAACATACTAAATAATACATAAAACAGTATTGGAACAGGACAGTATCCCTAGGAGTTCAGTGTTGTTGTCTGACAGTAGATTGTGTGTGGGAAACATGTGGTAAACAAACTCTTAACGCAAATTAGTTACATATTTTCATTTGGTTTTGTTAAATAGTGCATGGTCAGCGACATAAAAAGGTTTTATCCATTTGTTTTACATTGAAGTTCCAACTGTGAAGCAAATTCACTGCATTTTATTATTTTAAAAAGAACGACTTGGAGCTATGCACTTTGATGAATTTATGTCTGAATTAAATTTTTGTACAGAAATATTGATGTTTTACATCAAATTAAATCCAGATGGGGTGCAGCTGCTGGTCCTTTTTTAATCCACTTCAAGCTAAGGTCTGCAGTGTGGTCTATGGATTGTCCACAAGTGCTGTTACTTTGTTTTGAGTTGGGTTTAATTTATATGAATAAGTGAATATGATTGATTTGTTGATTGGTTGATGTATGTTAACTTACTTGTTTTATTACGATGTGTTGTCAGTTTTTACAGTGATAATTTAAGGACTGGAGGGATTTGAGTGAGTCTGACTGCCACCTCCCCTTGTTCTTTGTGTTGATCGCAGTTCTATCTCAGGCCCTGGATGCTGCTATCACAGCTGTATGTGGGCTGGCTTCTCTCCATCTCTGCTCGCACTCAGCCGTCCTCTGCACATTGATAAATTGTGTGTAATTTCAGGGATGAACAAGCATGAAAACATATGGGTGGAGAGGGCTGCTATATTTTGGCATTCTGTGTGTACAGCATTTTCATCCAGGTTAGAGTCTGCGTGTTGAGACGACTGCAGAACCCAACAGGTTGGAACTGGTCCCGTGCTCAGATGGTTCTACACAGGAACTTTATGGTTCTAAAAATAGCCCTTTAAGAAGGTTTCTGTAGGATCATGTAGATGGTGGCTACTTTACTGGGATTTTGAGGCCAAATGTTGAGAGTTATAAAAACAATATATAACAATATAATATAACAATAATATAAGAAGATTTGTTATGTCAACAGACAACCTAAACCAATCGTTTGTGGGTTTGTGAGGTGGTGTCTGACTTTGTGAGCTAAAAACCTGCAGTGTTGAATTCTTAAAGGGCGTTTTTACTCTCGGGAACGGGGGCCTAAACCCAACATCATCTTGGGATGTGTTTAGCATTGGCACTCACACATAATAATTCCTGTACATCATTCCTCAGCAGAAACATGCGTTTCTTGCATCATTTTCTCTTGTAAACATGAAAGAGAACAGATGCTTGACGCTCTGTTTTTATTTATCTGGTGCCACAGTTGTTTTTACAATGAGATCAGATTACAGCAGGTTGCGCTTCCTCCTGCAGCACCTTCAAAGAAAAGCATATTTTCTAATCAGAAGTTTTGTAACAACACAGAAAACTGCTATCTCATCTGTCCTATCTCATCTTTTTGCAGTATACACTAGGGTTCTTTCTGGGTGGTTTCTTCTGCTAAACAACTACACACAGAATGGTTGTAATATGATTTGCTACGCAAAAAAATATTTATAATAGAAATTGTAATAATATAGGTGTTGAATCATCTTTTCATGTCATGTCTTTAAATTGTTTCCTGACTTTTTGCATTTAGTGAATTTAGTAGAGGCACAAATACTGAAAGGAGTATTGTTTGGAGCTTATTGATACTTTAGAGCTGATCAGTTAGGAACCGGTACCAGTTTAGCGCTAGTTCTTGATTCTCATCCCATTCTATCCCACATGCAGGTATTCTGAGAAGTAATCATTTTAAAAACTAAACATGTAAAATTAATCTAAATTAATATGTTAATTTTGACAGCATTTGATACCAAACAGGGCTGACAGCTGGGGTGGTCAGG